>NC_134267.1:130803732-131058732 GCF_031893055.1 Leptodactylus fuscus | reverse complement strand
TCCCATTGACTTAAATGGGAGCCGGCATATGTGCGCTACCCATTGAAATCAATGGGAGGCCTTTTTGGTACTTTTCCCTTATCGGGCCAGCATCGCAGTTCAGCATCAGCATCGGGACATGCTGAACTGCTGCCTGCTGGCCTGATGCTGGCGGGCACTGGAGCTGTGTATAAAGGAGCAGCGGATCACAGGATGCCAGAGGGGTTGCCCAGACCCTGCCCTCACTCGCGGTGTGGAGAGGATGGTGGAGCCCGTCCTGGTGTGAGTGATGTACCACCGTGACAGATGCTGTGTGCATGTCACTGCAGCCGCAGCATCAGGGGGTGACGTCCGGCTTCACCAAGTCCTCCGGGCACTGGGACGTGCAGCCCGGCCGCTGACAAGCTTGTGCTCACCGACAATCACCGCAATCCCCAAGTCAACCCACGTCCCTGTCGGGACATGAGTTTACTTGGTGATTGTCGGTGAGCACAAGCTTGTGAAGCCGGACGTCACCCCCTGATGCTGCGGCTGCAGTGACACGCACACAGCATCTGTCACGGTGGCACACCGCTCACACCAGGCCGTGCTCCACCATCCTCTCTGCACCGCGAGTGAGGGCAGGGTCTGGGCGCCCCCTCTGGCATCCTGTAATCCACTGCTCCTTTATACACAGCTCCAGTGCCAGCCAGCATCAGGCCAGCAGTCAGCAGTTCAGCATGTCCCGATGCTGATGCTGAACTGCGATGCAAGCCTGATTAGGGAAAAGTACCAAAAAGGCCTCCCATTGATTTCAATGAGTAGCGCACGTATGCCGGCTCCCATTCAAGTCAATGGGAGCTGCTTTTTACGCGCTCATTCTGAACGTGTTTTTACGTTCAGAATGAGTGCAGCGTAACTCCGTGTGTATGCTCCCTTAGTGTCCAGGCCTGCCGCTTAATTGCAAAAAATAGTACAGACATTATCACCTTTATTAAATTTTAGTCGTCTTTATTCTACTCTGTAAGGTGTTTAGAATAGAACGTGGGTGATGCCATCTCTATTACTGTCTCAGTTAGAGACTCCTATTCATTTATGCACATGACAAGTTTATGGTCTTTCTATATTACACAACATGATTTTCATGTTTAAAAATTGCATAACCTAGGAAGTCTGATAAAAAGAATTAGAATTTATATTTGTCAGTTTTCCCATTATTTTCTGCTAAACATAAATTATTTGACTTGCTTACATGGACCAATGTAATAACATATATCTTGACGGACCAATGAAGTGATGCAATATAGTGTGTCATGGATGACCCTTCATTAGACAAAGTAGAATATAACTATACATCATAAAAGGTATTCATAGAGAACCTATCGGCTCTTTAAAAAGAGTAGGGACAGTGGCATAGAAAGTGGAGTAACATTTCAGAATAGAAGTGTTAGACCAAAAGATGCATCAAATTTATTTAACATTTTCATAAATGAAGATTGGCAAAAATTATGGCATAGCAGAATCCAAAAAAACTGAATTTAATAGTTCTTATAAATCTCTAAATATATTCAGATACATTAGCGTGAAGGGTTTGTCCAGCACTATGGTGTATGCTGCCACTGTCCATTCGTGCGTCATACCTTTGCTGCCAGAAGTCCTGCGCTGCACATGGCCACATCAGTGGCCATAGGAAAGGGCATCACAGAGACATCAAAGGTCCTTTACAGCCAATACCTCCAGCAGCAAAGGCACAGTGCACTCCCAAATGGTCAGAGGCAGCTAACACTGGACAAGTATGATATTATTTTATGTTTTGCCTTCCCTGGCCTCCTCTGTAATTTGTCCAATACCTGGGCAACCACTTTAAGAAGTATTACACTGGAAAATAATATATAAAGAAAATGACCTGAACAAACTATTATCTGTTTGGATTTACTTTTCTCATTCACATTTCTCTGCCGTATCTACAGGACATGGTCTACTTGATTACATGTCACTGAGCAGACCATATGGTCTGCATGTGATACTGTATCTCATCACTTTCCATATAGCTAATTCCATGGAGAGATAAGTGTTTGTGGTATTACTTATTAAAATCATAACTGAGTTTAAGGAAACGATCCTTAGAGAGAGAAATTTTTACCCAAGCATTAATTATTTATGCAGTTGCTGTTACTGAATACATAATCTACCAACACCTTGAAACATATGGAAAGAGGCAACACACTTCATTTTTCATAAAGCTCCTATGTATTTCCTCTAACACTGGCTGTCAACTTGGATTATGTAAAGATCAGAACAATTAATATTATTTATTATTTATTTATACAGTGCTAACATGTTCTGTAGCGCTCTACAGCAAGGAATACAAAGTACTGTACCAATGGTAGCCAATTTATTGAACAAGACGTATTTTTATAAATTGTAGAATCATCTTCAAATATGGCAAGTGACCCTGCTCAGTAGAGCCTACAGTAGTATACATTAGTATATATTATAATATATTATATAATTATATATGTACAGTAGTTGTAGTTATCAAGTTAACAAGGGGATTCAGACTGAGGTTCAGTTGCAGGTTACTTACCACGTCCAACCATGTTTGTAAGAGACTGTTCCAAAATATGATAATTTACTCATGGGCATAGAATTCAAGAACAAAGTTAGTTTTTTAGAGTAAGGACAACACTATATAGTATCAAAAACTATGATACAGGATTTAAAGTATTGGTCTCGCCATATGAGGCAGATGAACTATTTTTTTTTTCATGTACTTTTTTTTTCTTTCATTTAATGATGTCTTTGTAGAATTGGTGGTAATCCACGCAAACACGGGGAGAACATACAAACTCCTTGCAGATGTTATTCCTGGTGAGATTTGAACCCAGGACGCCAGCGTTGCAGTGCTAACCACTGAGCCACCATGTTGCCCTTAGGCAGTTGAAGTATTTGAGCCCCACTTTAGGTTCCAGGTTTCCTGAATGAGTTGCATATAATAATTCTAACCCCCTATTCCCATATCTCCCTGGAGAAAAAATATCTTATAAAACTGTTACTTAAGTTGCAGTATTCTTTTTTTTTTTTTTTTTTTTTTTTATGTAGATTATGAGCCCCACATAGAGCTCACAATGTACATTTTTTCCCTATCAGTATGTCTTTTTGGAATATGGGATGGAAATCCATGCAAACACGGGGAGAACATACAAACTCCTTGCAGATGGTGTTTTTTGCCCTTGGCGGGATTTGAACACCAGGACTCCAGCGCTGCAAGGCTGCAGTGCTAACCACTGAGCCACCGTGTAGCCCCCGCAGTATTCTTTTTTGTACTTCCATTGCTCTTCCATTCACTAGCTTTAGTGAAATTGCTGAATTTTCCATGAACGGTATTACGGTATGTGACACATAATACATAGTTGAAGATAATATTTATCATTTTATATATTATAATTTACTATTTGAAAGTAACCATGTGATAGAAGACTGGAATGACCTAAACCGGGCTGACTAATTTTCTCTATTAATCTGACTTGTAGGTTACTGGCGAGCTACAAAACCAACAATTTCTTAAAAGTATAGAGATATATTCATGTACTTTAATTTAAATACAGATAATTCTTTACTATATATTAATTATGATATTGAATAATATGTTTCACATGCTATAAACTAAGGGAATCATTTTCTGTAGAAAACTCTACTACCGTATGTGCAATGAATGTGGTGTGCGAACAATCTGTGTCTCACACAGTCATTGCAATTTAAGATTCTTCCATTACATTCTCACATTCTGGAACTCACCTTTCATGTTTATTTCCTACAGAGAAAATGAGTGATTTCCTCTCTCAACTGAAAACACCAGCTGCTTTACTTGCTGCTCAAGGAAAACCTGGCCCACCTGGAAATGATGGCCTCCCAGGACCACCCGGAGATCCTGGGCCTCCTGGACCACAAGGTAAAAATCACAACCAAAAATGTTTATCCATATCTAAAGCTAGACTAAGAAAAATGTCTTAAAGGTACATTCAGGGGATATATTCTATAGTATGCCTTAAAAAATATAATAATGTAAAAAATACAAAAATATAATATAATAATATAAAAAAATAATTCATACCTGATACAGCAACTCTGTATTCTCAGAGGGTTGTAACATTTCAGTGTAAAGAGATTTGTATGTTGAGATATTTTAAAAGGTGTAATATCATTGTTTAACAAATGTAGCACAGACATACAATTGCCAAGGTTGCATGTACTTCTGTTTTATCATGTACACACGAGAACATGTCCATATTTCTATGGGATTAGCTATTTTCCAGAATGGGATTTCTAAGGCAGATGCAATGACAAAGTAAAGTGTTCTATAACATTAATTTACAAATGTGTCCTTTCTGTCCTTTTGGATGAACATATCTGGATATGTCTTTTCAAAACAACATGATTTCATAGTACTTTGTTTTAAGGGGTGTATTCTTTATATGTTTATATGAGACCACTGGATGTGTTGGGAATTGTAGCTTGTCAAAGCCTTTGTTAACATGTTTTATTATTGTGTCAAATTTTTCAATGTATTTACGTAACCAGATTTCAGAAAAAGGTAGGGGTGGACACATCTGTATATTAATTCTTGAGTTTGCAAGTATAACTATTTGAAATTTGGGATATTGTCTTGTGTTCTTTCCGAAATCATTGATGGATTTTATATAGAAATTCAGATATCATATCACATAAAGTTGTTGGATGAGAATCTTATTCACTTCACATACCATTTCTACACAACTGATGTACCGCTAAGCATGAGTCACACAACTTAAAACAGCCCTAAAAACTTTGCATCAAACTACTACATGACTAATTTCCACTTCAAGGGAAGAAAGCACTAACAGTAGATCTAACAACAGTTTGCTATTCATCTGAAAATGAGACATTTTGACCTTGGCTTTTGTTTCTAGCTACATTGTATTTGTGCATTACCATACTAAGTAATAATATTTCAATATGCATATGCTGTAGAGTATGCTAAGTCATATGCTTTTAAATAATTAACAAAGTAAGAATATGATATGCAGATACTTAATTGACATTAACACAAAGCTTTTCTGCCTACAAAAAAGCTTATCCAAAATTAATGAGAAAATCTAGGACGCTGAAATAAATGGTGAACAAACAATGGTCTCTTTAAAGTATTAGACTTTATTCAAGAGTTGCACTGAAGGTTTTTCAACAGTGTTTGCATTCTTTTTATGCTACAGTATATATTATAATTGTCCTGCTATAGTTGTGCCTAGCACTAGATGGACCATAGCACAGTTATGTAGATACTAGCAAGCCTCCCCAATGACATTATCATGAATCTTAATACTTTCTTAGAATTTACAGAGTCTTGGAATTATTGTAATCCCTCAGATTATAGCATTTGTTCCAAGTTCATAGTTACAAAACTGCAACTCTGTATCTTAATGGCTGAGAGTTCATCTAAAACCTGGACATTAGTTCCATCCCAATCTACAGTAAGAATAATGCATAAGCACTTAGTATTTTGTCCATACTTATATGCTTATAAAGAGACAAGCATGCCAGTCTTTTTGGTAGTTTCTTGATAGGTGGTTCCTATCTATTATTTTTCCGGTAGTTTGGTCTTCTCTGGAATCAAAATGAGACTGAAATGAAGACAAGACAAAGGTTCCTTGAAGAACTATGGAGTCTTACTTTGGAAAGCAACAACAAAAACACAAAAAAACCCACATTTGCTATGTATGCAAGAATTCTACTAACTGGAAAATAACAAAAAAAAATGTGAAGATTGCAGTAGTTATAGGTTATCTGACTGTATTTATACACTGTGTGTAATACTGTGTAGAATAGTTATGTTGTGCTTTTGACATGGTGATATGTAATGAATGATTTGTTATGTTATGAATTAAATGATGTACTGTATTCTAATAATATGTGAGTCAGATCATTGTATCTGACACTGAATGGTTAATGTTAATAAGGATAATGTCCACGTTGATCATCATGGAGTTTTCTAAAATTGGTCATACACATTCACTAGCTGTCAGATGGATGGCCATTCAGTTGGCAACTATTTTCACTACAGAAAGGGGACTAAGTCTCTGCCAAAAACCAATAATAGATGGTTGGGCAATCCTGTTGAAATTGGCAGCTTCATCTGACTCTGACTTTAGTGTAATGTTTATGGCCAGCATAAGTGGTTGTACCATGAATTAAACATCTGATAGTGGGGTCTTACTGCTGGGTCCACTGCAGAAGTTGAGAATGGGGATCCTGAGTTCCTCTTTTTGAAAAGAGTGGCAATAGCAAAGTGCTGTACTTGGCTTCTCTATATCAGTCTCAAAGAAAATGAATCAATTCAGACAGGTGACTTGGAACCCCCATTCCAAGTGATTGGACCCCCACTAAATCTATATATCTTATTGACGTGCTATTATTGTATTTGAGAGTGAATCTTCATTACTATTCATGCTTATTTTTTTACAAGCCACAAGTATGTTTTGGGCAAAATGTTGAGCACCCCAGATATTTATTTTAATGTGAAGTTCTCCTTTAATGTGACTAGATGTGTTTCATACTTTATTCTTATTTTGTGGATGAATCCTGAAAAGTCAAGTAATGTTTAGAAAATTTTCTATAGAGACGTAGCCTTCACAATGTTATATAATTTTTAGTGTAACTTTTATTTGATTTTTTGCCACTGTATCATGAGATATGTGGGGAACATTTTTGTAATATACTTTATTTACTTAAATCTCTAACTCTTTTTTTTAACATTAAGAATGTTATTGAAATTTTTGTTATATCACAAAGAACAAGTCAAAGTATCAACAATAAAGGGTGTACATGGTGGAGGGAAGGTCGGGGTATGGAGGAGATGGCAGGGAGAACAAGAAATGATAGGTAGGGGCAGGAAGGAACATGGAGGAGGGTGGAAACAATAGCTCTGTCACAGCAAAGCCAGGTACTTAATTCAGAAACCAAAACAATAGTAAACATACCTCATGTCATTTTTGGAAAATAGAAAGAAAGGTATCGGGGGGGTTGGGGGAGTAGGAAAAATCAAGAGGACACAGAGGGGAAGGCAGACTCAGTGGAATTCAGTGGAGTAATAAAGTGGTCCACAGGAGCCACGTTTGCTGATGGGCTCTATCATCATGTTTCAGTTCTGTGAGCAGATTTTCCATGCTGAGTATGCGTAAGACCTCCTGAAGCAAATACAGCAGAGAGGGGGTATCCGGGATTTCCACAGTTTAATGAGAGTGGATCTTGCTGCTACTAATAGGAAACCTAATAGCTTGCATGTGTGCTTCCTAAAACCTATGCGGGAAGATAGAAAGGAGGAGGGTCATCTTCCAAAGCAATCCCAGTGACCATCTGAATAACACGACATCTAACTTTCTTTTATTAGAAGACAGGCTATAAAATTCCCACTAGCAATGTGCTAATTAAGCATTGCCATGGAGAGTCTGTACGATACACCCAAAGCCAGAATAAAGGGTGGGCTCTCCACCACTGAGCAGGAAGAGGGGGCCTTTACCAATTGCAGCAGCTGGATAAGATGTGCACATTAAGAGCATGTTTCAATCTCTGCAACATGGCTCAGTCCCAGGGAGTATTTTATGGGTGAACCTCATGAGATTCATCTTGCAAGGGTCATCTGACGGTTTCATTCAGTCCAAACTCATCCAAAACGGTACTGCTATTATATGGTACTGCTTATCTGAAGATACCCCAGAGTATAATGAGCGGAGGCCTAGGGAAGGTGATTAAACACAGCAAGCAATGTTACTCCCCTGCCCTGGGCTCGAATCTTTGGTCCTCTTCTGGTCTCTGAGACTTCATGAATGATGTCAGAAACTGCTGGCATGCTGCGATTTACAAAAAACAAGCATTTTTAAAATCACAGCATTTCCGCTGCAAATTTTTTCTGAAATGTGTGGATGTGTCAAATTGCGACGTTTACAATACACTTCAGCTCTACACACTCACAATACAAAGGTGTATGGACTTTCCCCAGTAACAGATCAGTTAGAGGGTTGAGAGCGGGAATGTTACAACTTGTTTTCTATTAAAGGAAATTAAATAGGTTCATAAAGTATATTAGAAAAATGTTCACCAAACACCCCCTTATACCATAGCAAAAAATAAAATGTGAGTTATACTTTATTAAAATAATTTCAGCATACCAAGGATAAAACTCATTACAAAATATTAGGAGATCTTGTATGCTGCTGTATGAGATTTGAACAGACTGATCTTTTAGATTTTTCTGTACTGTTGATCATATCAATATCACTGAGTTATGGACATTATAGAAATTTACAAAGGATAGAAATATTTAATGAAAATTATGACCTTTTGGAGATTTCCTAAATAGCATGGCAGTTAGCAATCCAATGCACAGAGTTGTCTGTGTACTTACTGTAATGCAATATATACTTATGTATCCACATTTCTGCTTTAAAGAGGACCTTTCACCATTTTGCACACAGGCAGTTCTATATACTGCCAGAAAGCTGACAGTGCGCTGAGTTCAGCGCACTGTCGGCTTTCCCGATCTGGGCCCGGTGTGAAGAGCTTACGGTCCCGGTACCGTAGCTCTTCTATGGTCAGAAGGGCGTTTCTGACAGTGAGCCAGAGACGTCCTTCTTCACAGCACAGTCAATCGCGCTGTACCGTGTGAGCCGGGAGGAACGCCCCCTCCCTCTGCTCGCAGTACTCGTCCATAGACGAGTATTATCAGGGAAGAGCTACGGTACCGGACCGTAAGCTCTTCACACCGGGCCCAGATCGGGAAAGCCGACAGTGCGCTGAACTCAGCACACTGTCAGCTTTCCGGCAGTATATAGAACTGCCTGTGTGCAAAATGGTGGAAGGTCCTCTTTAAAGTCTACATTGAATTCTGCATATAAAGAGTTCTACTTTATATAAGACCAGTCTCTAGTCACACATAAAGGGATATTGTGATTACTTATGTTTACACTTGTAGGAGGCTTCTTTGTAGCAAGCAAGTTTAGCAGTAAAGCTAGGTTCAGACAGTGTTCATGGTTGATCGTTTGGTGTGTATGCTGGTAAATTTGCATGGCATAGCCATAGGTTATCATTACCCAGACATGTCCTAAAAGAATTTTGGCTGGTATATGTTAGGGTATGTTCATACAGAGTTTTTTGCAGGCGGATTTTGACACGGAATCCGCCTCAAAATCCACCAGCAAAAAAGCTCCCATTCATTTCGATAGGAGCCATTCGCTTTTTTTCCCCATGCCCTATCTTCCCGCGGATTCCACGGCTGGCTCAGCTGTGGTGTCCGCGGTGCGAGACCCACTCCCAGGTAGGCCCATTCATTAGGGCGTAATCAGGAGCGTGATGCCGTGCGGAGAAATCACGCGTGAGAACTAGCCCTTCGTGTACTTTCCCTCTAATTTATTGAAATGTATAGTTAAATATGGGTTTTAAGTCATTTAGAATAGGGCAAATGCAGGATTTTGCTAGAACCTGTATATGCAAACATGTAAATTATTCTAGAACAGAGATTGCATATTGCCAGGGCTGCAGTCATACCAATAGCAGTAATACATGGAAATTTGTATTAGATAACTATGTACTGGATACCTATGTGCTAGATAACTATGTTGCTGGAGATTGGACCTAATCCTATTTATTGATTTGGGCTACATCTAATACAGTTGCTATTTGTGGAAAAGGACATTTGTTGCTGAACTGTACTTACTAAGCTCTCAATGGATTCACTAGAAAAGCAGACAGGGACGTCTAAGATAAAAAATAGCTAAATCTTCAGTTTTCTTTCTTCCTGCAAACATTGTAGTAGTTAATAACTGATCTCATACTATCCTTTGTCAGCTTCACAAAAAGACTATGGCACTTTTACCATAACTTTAAATCTTTTCGTCTTCATCAATCATTCTTCATAATGATGCTTATCACATTTTGACTATTCTTTACATTCACGGTAATTAATATTCCATGATAGTGTTCTACAAGTACTGTTCTGCTATATAGCTTACTGTATAGGAAGTTTGTGAAGGAGACCTTGCATCTGTTTTTTATATAGAAGTAAAAAATGAACATACAAAGTTGTGTAAAATGGTCTTACCAGCCATGTATGGAAAGAAATACATTTGTTATATATCTCTTCTTAAAATGAGTGACCTGCTGATGCTTGTTCTAAAGTTATTGAGCTTCAAAGATTAAATCAATAATTGGATAAGCCAATAGCTTAAAGGGGTATTCCAGTAACAATAAGGTAGCCCTTGTCCAAAGGATAGGGGGTACCTTGATGCTCAGTGGGGGTCTGACTACTGGGATTTCAACAGATCATGAGAACTGGGGTGCTTATGTGGGGAAATGCACGTCACCACTTTATTCATTTCAATGGGAACTGCTGGAGAAAGTTGAGCTCTGATCTTTGGCTATCTCTGGTGATTGTCATTCAAATGAATGGAGCTACACATTTTCAGAAAGTCTCTCCATTTGAATTAGGGCAAAAAACACCACCATAATGGTGCTGGTATTCTGGTAACTTATTACCAGAATACCCCTTTACATATTACTCAGTGAGGTTTCATATGCACCAATATGATTTCAGAAAGTATCTCCTGGACCTGGCAATTCCTAATGTCAGTAACAGATCTTTTGGTGTATGAGCATTTACTGGTCTGGTGGCTTCCAGTGCTATAGTGGACCCGTTCCTAATGGTCACTTACCTGTTCTTCTGTTTCCATCCTCAGCCTATACGGCAACAGATATGTAAATTATTACAAGTGTGATCTGATTAGACACCGGGTCTTGCCAAAATGCTCCTTTTGGGTAGTGTACGCCATGGTGAGAGATTATTGACTTAGAAATACCTCTACTATGCATACCTCTGCCTCCATTTCCATCCATGTTTTTCAAGGTAATATTGTAATCACATACATATAACATCATTACATTCACACATGTAAAGTTTTATTTGATTTCAACAACTCCTTCTTCTTGGGGATCCTTCACACGAAGTTTACGCTCGCTCATTCTGAACGTAAAACTCGTTCAGAGTGAGCGGCGTAAAAAACAGATCCCATTGACTTGAATGGGTGCTGGCATATGCACGCTGCCCATTGAAATCACAAGATCCTCCTTTGTCTTCTTGCTCAGCCTGGCACTAGAAATGTTATTCATAGAAATTAAGAGGAGATGTGTTTCATAATGTACAGTATTTTATTACATGAGATGAGACCGAGTTTGGATCATTACTGCCACAACTGCTAGATGGAGAGACTTAGAGAACATGATACATGTTCTATTGCACAACAGATTTTTATTGTATAGTATCTCTAATTATTCACATATTACAGTTTTGTATGTTCACCATATATGAATCTATAATGTAATATTTGTAGTAGCAGGAGATGCCTCTTACCTCCTGTTCTCAGTTTACAGTTAGGGATTGCTGCTTGGCTATAGCTGTGTAATAATAGCAGATATTCATTGCAATGTTAAAGGCTTTGTAACATACTTCATGATTTTCCTAGGCAGTGTTAGTCTTCATTCATACCTCAGATGCCTTATGAATATGAAAACTGTTTACAGATGAAGTTTTTCTCAAATGCTTTAAATGTTTCTACTTTTGGTAAAACTGTGAAATAAAATTGCTAGATACAATCTCTGAAACTATGTGTTATATTGTCTTATACATTGTTTTGTTTGTTAAGTAAACTGACAAGTGTATGGGGGTCTCCTGACTGTCACCTGGTGACCTATATCAGGGTAAAGGGGGTTCAGGTATGTTAGGGACATAGGCTGCTGCTGCTGGAAATATTTCACCTCTCTGTTAGTCTACATTCACATCTCATTTTTAGCTTATGTATTAAACATTTCATGACCATTCACTTTCCCTGAATGGAAACATATTTGGGTGTTTGGTTCATGCATTTTTGAAAGCTGTGACATTTTTTTTTTTTGCTCTTTTATGTATCTTTTATCGTTTATATCTTTTTTTACCTATTTATTTTTGTATCTTTTAGGCTAGAGCCCCCAGTTGCGGAAACACAACATTTTTTATTGCAGATTTGGCTGTATTTTTTGAGCCAAAGTCAAAGTTTGTTTCTTTTTCATATAAGAAAACACCAATATGCCCTCGGAGAGTTAATTGCCATCCGTCTGGATTTATATATTCTATATAGGTGTCGGAAAGGGGGGTTAATGAATTCACATGAAAAATCCATTAGGTTAAGGCCTCATGTTGTGGACACGTAGCATTTTTTTCCAGCAGAAAAAAATCAGCATTTTAGGCTGAGAAATGCAGCTGCAGATTTTGATAAATTTTTTTGAGCCAAAGCAAGGAGTGGAGTGAGCAGAAGGTAGAAGTAGAAGTACTGCCTATATATTCCATTCCTTTAGTAGCTGTTCTTGGCTTTGGCTCAAAAAAACACAAAAAACTGTGTTTCCGCAACATGGGTTCTCAGTCTTATAATACTAGAAAAATGAACGAGATTCTGGTTAATATTATCCACACATTGTGAAGAAAAAGAGCTAGAGTTTCCATATATGTTGGATAGGGGGGAAAAAACTGAGAAAAACGCAAAAAGCAGCCCGTTTTTGCTATTTTTTTTTCTGCAGCATTTTTTAAGCTACGATTTGCAACATGGGGTCTTATCCTTAAATGAATACTTCCAACAGATGCTGTACAGTGACACCAATCACCATAGGGTTTCACGGAAATTAAAAATATATGTTTAAGGCTAAGGCCCCATGTAGCGGGTCACAGTCAAAAAGCGCTGTGGGCAAAACTGTGGTAGATACATATTGCACTTTTACCCGCAGCACTTTTCACAGAAAGTCCATAGAGGAAACCTTCTGGAATATTTATGCCTCTATTATACGTATACAGAAAACGTCAGAGTTTCCGTAGATATAATTGACATGCTGCGCTTTACATTTTTGCGTTTTTGTAATCTCAGAATTTCTGATGCAAATTTTTTCTGCAATGTGTGGATGGTATTAGCCAGAATCCCATTCACTATGTAGGTAGTGTAAAACGCAACATATTTTTGCTGCAGCATTTCTGCAGCAGCAAAAATGTTGCATTTTCGCAATGTGGGGTTTCAGCTTTAGGGTGCATGCACACTACGTAACGCCGGGCGTGTATGAGAGCCGTACACGCCGGCGTTACAGCAGGGCTGCCGAACACTTCCCATTCACTTCAATGGGAGCGCTCGTAACAGCGGCGTTTACGAGCGCTCCCATTGAAGTGAATGGGAAGTGTTCGGCAGCCCTGCTGTAACGCCGGCGTGTACGGCTCTCATACACGCCCGGCGTTACGTAGTGTGCATGCACCCTTAGATAGGAAATTTCCTCCATTCTAGTAGCTGTTAGGGTATTTTCACATGGTGTATTTTGAAGAGCAATTGAAGAGGTGGTTTTTACCTCAAAATCATTTCCAAAAACCACAGTATGAACATACCCTTAGGCTATATTCACACAACAATTTAACAGATGTCACGTGGCATCATTAAAGAGAACATTTCATGTGCTCTGGCATTTATATACCACTAGAAAGCCGACAGTGCGCTGAATTCAGCTTTCCCAATATGTGCCCTTGGTGAAGAGCTATCAATGCTGTTACCATCGCTCTTCACTGTCAGAAAGGTGTTCCAGACAGTCTAGCTGGGGGAGGTGAGAGAACCCAAAAAAACTTACCTGTCTCCGATCCTCCCTTGTCTTCCGGCTGAAGTCAACACTGCATGTGACCGCTTAGGCCAATCTTTGGCCTCAGTCAGAAACACGGGACATCACTACCTGTGACATCCCTAGATCCTTTCTCTAGGCCGCTTAGGCCAATCATGTGATTACCAATTAGGTCTCAGTGAAAGGGACACATGACGTCACAGCCGGCAAGTACTTCTGGCAAAAGAAGACAGCCGAGCAGCAGGACCGACCGTGCTGGGAGGACACTGTAGTACCGGGGGCAGGGGAGTATGGGTTTTTTAAATGCTTTTTTACCTCCCCCAGCCTAATTAAAAAAATCAAATAGAGTGGACGACCTCTTAAAGTTTATGAATAATAGAGCAACATTTAATTTCTTTAATTCCCTATGTTTTACAAGCAGCGCACAAATGGCATCTATGTGTTGTCCATGATTTTCATAGGCCCATACACCTTAATGGAGCTCTGTGGTCCACAAAATGGACCAAAATAGAGCACGTCTGAGGTTGTTGGCTAAGTAAATGTCACATTTTTTTGCTACTTTAGATTATTCTTATATATTTATTTCTGGTGCCAGTTCTATTGTTCTAAAGACGTTATTTTCTCATGAAATGTGGGCAACCAGTGTGACAAAGTACATAACCAAACCTGAATACGTTTTATCCCCTCAAGGTCAGAATTTCAAAAACAAAAGCAGTGTGCTTTCTTAATATGCAAATTCAGCCTATGTATACTATAGACTGGAAGAAAATTGTGTTTCGGCTACAAACAAATTAATCTCTTCTGCACTTGCCTACTCTCTTTATTCTAGTTTTGCTTGTTATCTGTATCGCATTCTCTTGAATTATTAAACATTCACTGGGAAAATCAAATCCATATTTTTCAAAAGTTCTGACAATAGCTTGTAATTGTATTTTTCTAAACAAATGTTACTTGGGGTCTTTCTGCTGTGTGGTATACTTTTATTAGACAAGTATATGAAAATACATTTTAGATGGTGTGTCATCAAATAGGAAAGCAGTTACAATGTTGTAGTGTTTGCGAATAATGATCATCCATAAAGTATGGCAATGGACTATGAAATGCCATGTATTTTCAAAGGGACGAATTTACAGTAGAAAAGAGACCAGTTACAAAAAATAGATGCAGTGATGGATCTTCAGATAATACCCAATGGTTTAGCATTTTCTGCATAAAAAAAACTAACTAAAAACATTAAAGGGATTCTACCACTAAAACACATTTTTTTCTAGTTAACACGTCGGAATAGCCTTTATAAAGGCTATTCGTCTCCTACCTTTGGAAGTGATCTCCGCCGCGCCGTTCGTTCAAAATACCGGTTTGTACCGGTATGCTAATTAGTTCTCTCGCAGCGATGGGGGCGTCCCCATCGCAGGAGCAGCGATGGGGGCGTCCCCATTGCAGGAGCAGCGATGGGGGCGTCCCCATTGCAGCTCGAAAACCGACCGCAGTGCCGCCTCTATGGTCTTTGGTATCCTCCCCTTCCTTCTTCAGCGTCCTGTCGGATGCCTGCGCAGTACGCTGTGTTCGGCGACGATTGCCGAACGTACTGCGCATGCACGAAATTGCGGTGCCTGCACTATGGCTGGGACCGCAATTTCGCGCATGTGCAGTATGTTTGGCAATCTTCGCCGAACAGAGCGTACTGCGCAGTGTCCGACAGGGCGCTGAAGAAGGAAGGGGAGGATACCAAAGACCATAGAGGTGGCGCTGCAGTCGGTTTTCGAGCTGCAATGGGGACGCCCCCATCGCTGCTCCTGCGCTGGGGACGCCCCCATCGCTGCGAGAGAACTAATTAGCATACCGGTACAAACCGGTATTTTGAACGAACGGCGCAGCGGAGAGCACTTCCAAAGGTAGGAGACGAATAGCCTTTTTAAAGGCTATTCCGACGTGTTAACTAGAAAAAAATGTGTTTTAGTGGTAGAATCCCTTTAAATAGTTAGATATTTGAAATTCTATAAAGTATGTTAACCCAGCAGCATATGTCCAACCATGCTAGTAATGAGTACAATAATATTCATGTTAAGCATGCTACCCTTTCCTTCCATCCACTGCCTGACAGATTTTCTGACTAAGCACAGTTATGGTGAAAGATTAGCACCTGCATGGTGAAAGATGGTGGCACTGGAGGACATGCATATCATGAATGTCATTGGACTCTTTGTTGGCCATGCTATGTGTATGCTATACTGTGTGTGCTCACCTAGTTGTTTGTGATGTGAATTGCAGCCTGTCAACGGTTCTGACTTTGTATCAGGAGAAAATAAAATTTGTATTAAAACGTGTTATGGTAGACACATCTATAAATTGTAAAATTATAGTACATGTCATTTCTTGGCTTACTCATAGAACAAACATATTATACTGTACCTGTTAATGTGCTTAGAGTGGTTTTTTTTATTTTTACAAATATCTGTTTACAATATCTGTTTACAACCTGAGACCCGTGGAATCTAAGACAGGCTTAATACTAGGAAATTGCTGCCCGAGGACACCGTCAAAGATGCAGCTGTTAGTCTATACATCTCTAGTGACCAGTCTGCCTTAAGTGATTCATCTCACAGTTCGGCTGGCACTGTAATAAGAGCAGAGAAAGATTAAAGTTATTTGACATCAGTATATATATATGAAATCTGTTATGTAAAATATTCCATTTCATTACTTTCAATGCAGCTACTAGTGCCTGTTTTAGGTTTGTGGGTTTCTGGTCACTTTTTATGTTTTATTTTATTTTTTCATTTTCCGAAATGTAATCATGATAGTTTTACCTGCAATAATAGACTTTTAATAAAATTTTTCAAAATGTCTACTGTTTACACCTTGGTATGCTTACCAAGCTTTAACTGAAACTGGACTGTTTACATAGTTACTACAATAGGTGCCTTAGTAAGTGTTTAAGTATGAAGGTTATTTAGGAATATTTTAGCAAAGTAGGTATATGTATAAGTAGTGCTTAAAATGATTTTGTGACAGATCATAGATACATGAGAGTAGATCACTTTGGAAGTCTCAGGTCATCACTGACTTCCACAATCTAAGGCTTTTATATAATATTTAAACCCATATCGCACTGCTCTGAGCCTTTCCTTATTGAAGTTGTGATTCTGCTTGACGTACTAGTTTGTACTAATACATTACTAATACAAACCACCCCTTCGAAAAGATCTTTTATATTTATATATACTATATAGTTTTCATTATATTGTAATGCCATTTTACTAGATAATGTAAACTACTCATGCATAATTTGTGCATTTGGCAGGATTAGGGTGTGTTCACACTAGCATCATGATTTCCATTTATAACATACAAGAAGAGCACTGTAGACTATATAATGATGTTTGTTAAAAACACTAGAATAGCACGAGAGAAGGAAAACTATGCCTATGTAAACAGAGCTTTGAATGTCTTACTATATATTCTATACAGTAGCTCAATGAAGCAATAAATTAGAATTCTTAGTGTTTTTTAACTTGTTATTCAACTTCAAGAAAGATTTATCTAGTATGTCACAGCGTGTATCTCCAAATCATTAAATAAAGTTTGACTTGTATAATACATCCTGTTTCCTTGACGTTCATGTATGTGTACGTTTTTTGCAAATCCTTTGGAAATGGGAAGTTAGGGGTATCTAGACACCTACATTACAGCATACTTTTGAGAAAACAATTGAATTAGGAAGAAAACTCATTCTTGCCCCAATTATGGTTTAGCAGTATCCATCATACACAAGAAGACCTTCCTTAATTGAATAGCATTTGCATAGATCAATTTCATCATAGTGTTGCCTACTACACATTCAGAATACCGGTGTTTAGCAAAGATACAGACATAAGCCATAAGTATGGAGTAACGGTAGAATGTTGCTGATACCATTCATCTATATGGGAGAGGAGGAAACCACATAGAGCAGTGACACTTGACTCTTTCTGTAAGTTCCACCTTTGTGGTCTGGACTTGCAGGCAAGTATTCCTAACTCGCCAGCAATTTTCTGCAATTCTAATATGCCTTCCATGACTTTGGCCAGCTTTAAAGTGAGTCCTTGAGATGTCCAGACTAGATACTTGTAAAGGTACTGTAGGTTCATAGATTTCATACAGGAACTTCTCTGACTGAAAAATCCATTCCGTATATCTAAGTAGTGTTTGTTTTTATAGAATACTATGGTTACTATCTCCTGCTTAGTTTACTGTAACACCCTTCTCCATGGCCTCCCAGCAAACACTTTCGCCCCCCCCCCCCCCCTCTATAGTCCACCTTAAACTGTGCTGCTTGCATAATACACCTCTCTTACTGTTTTTCATTGGCTACTCCCCTCTGCCAATCCCTTCACTGGCTACCCATTGCCCAGCAAATTGAGTTCAATATACTAACGCTGGCATAAAAAGTCATCCACAACCTGTCCCCCCCATATATCTTTGACCTAATCTGCCCACACATAACCTCTGATCCTCCAAAGACTTCCTACTCTGCTCTGCTGTTATCTGCTCTTCACACAACTGTCTTCAAGATTTCTCCCATGCAACCCCCATACTCTGGAACTCCTTACCAAGACACATAAGACTGACCCCACAATCACAGGCTTCAAGAAGGCCCTGAAGACTCACCTACTCAGGAAGGCCTACAACCTCCAATAACACTGCTGTCGCCACATCACCATCTGAACAGTCTCTTCCCCCTCACCTTCTGTCTCTATCCCACTTTCCTCATAGATTGTAAGCCCTTACGGGCAGGGCCCTCTACCCCTCTGTGCCAGTCGGTCATTGTTAGTATGGTATTTGTTTTGTATATTTGTGTACCGTATGTAAACCTTCAAATGTAAAACACCATGGAATTAATGGTGCTCAACAGATAAATAATAATAATATGAATATAGACTAACATGGATTTCTGCAAGCATCATTTAAATACATGGAACAATAAAAGAGACTTCTGCAACAAATCTGGCAGAAAAAATTTACAAAAAAACATCATAAAAGTCTTGTCTTTGAGTGAAATTAGCATTTACCTAATTCCTCACCTTCCTGGGGTGAATAGTGGGTAATGTGCTGTTATTCTATTTCACTAAGTGGCAATACCATTTAGTGGATGTGAAAGTACAGTAAAGTGTTGCTCCATGTGGGCATGTTCAATATCTATACTGGTATAAGTGGCAAACGTCAGCATGATATTGTGTGGCATTTTAGCGACCTGCTACCTGCTTACATGAAAAGTAGTCTGCATGTGCTTCCAGCTGTGATCATATCGTCTGTATTACAAATGTAGCATGCTTGTATGAGGCATGGCTTGTGTTACTGTAAATAGCAGAAATGAATGTAGATATACTTCAGACATTAGTACTTGTCTAAGATCGTCAATATTCAAGCTTTCTTCTTCCCGGTACAGGCTCACACTGGGAATGCAGGCTATGCTGCTGCGGGCTTTACTTGACAGAAATCTGCCAGAGCACATTTTAGTTCACGTTACATGAATTGACTGCACCGCATGGTCACTCACAGCCTTTCACTTTCAATCTTTACTATTCACTGAGAAAGTGCTCCAAAGGCCTGAAACTTTACTTTTTTATGTTGGGGGGAAAAGATTTATGGAGACCTTAATCTCAGTAGCAAGATGTGATGTTGTAAGGATTTCTAAACTGGGAAAAATACAACATGAATGAAGAGGTCACTTTGTAGATGTGATATATATTTTGGGATTGTACTTAAAAGGTATACATTCAACTTAAAAATTAAATATCCATTTGTATTAACTGAAATGGAAAGTAATATACATCATGAGGAACTGCTTGTTGGTATAGATACCTAATGTTTATTTGGAATAGATCTTTCCACACTTTCCATTTTGTCCCTATAGTGCCTACCAATTTTTATCAAAACTAGTGATATATCTGTTATTTAGTTTTACTCCCAATTGATCTCTGAATAATCTAATTCAGGGGTGCTCACACTTTTATAGCATGTGAGCTACTTTCTAAACTGACAAAGGGATAAGATCTTCTACCCAATTCTTGTGGGCGGGGCGGGCCTGTGGGCAGGCCGGGGTGGGGCCAGGGGCGGGGCAGAGCGTGAGATCAGGAGACAGCTCTCTGGTGTCTGCTTGTTCACAGCGCAGGCTGAGAATCATCTCTGGACACTGGCAGGCCAGGGCCTTGCACTCGTTCACAGTCAGAGCTGTGGCAGCCCCGCCTGCCAGTGTCCGGAGGTGACTCTCAGCCTGCGCTGTGAACAAGCAGTACCCCAGCTCCCTTCATCCCTAAGGGTGGGGAGCGCATCATCCCCCGGAGCTGCTGCTGTCCGGCGTGCTTGTTCACAGTACAGGCTGAGAGTTATCTCCGGACACTTGCAGGCGGGGCTGCATCCCGCAATCGACCCATACGTCCTTTGTGATCGACCGGTAGATTGCGATCGACGTATTGGGCTCCCCTGATCTAATTGTTTCAAGAACAGTAAAAATGTTTTACAGTATGACACAGCATGTAGTCAAAGGGTATGTAGATTTCTTTGATGAGTCCTAAAAACTATTAGAGAAATTCTATCCCGAAACTATTGTAGATTGGTCATATATTAGTTAATTAGTAATAGATATAGAAAGCACTGTTGCAACACTTAAAACTTAACATTTAAATAATAATGCTTAAAAAATAGGTCCCTACAATAATGCCATACATGATAATGTCCCCACAACAGATCGTAAGGTAAATAATAGTATGAAAAGTATTGATCTTACCAATGTATGTTGACGGAAGTCTCACGGTGAGGGTGCATTACAAAAGGGAAAAGACAGTCCCAATATTCACCCTCCAATGCTGTCCCTCAAACCCCATAATGACTCCCGCCCTCACCAGGGCAGTACCAAATTGTACCCTAATATGACCCTAAATGTCCCTAGTCTCTACACGTTTCCTGGTACAGTAACACACCACTCATCAGGGGACTTTCTGAACTAGAAGATTTAAGAGACCATCAAAAAATGGTTTGTGTCCTATTTTTACCTGTTTTCATGGATCCCTCAACAGATTCATATTTATGAGGGGTCTGTGAAAATGGGCACACCTTAGGTTTAAAATGGCTGTGAAAAATATCAATTTATCACAATCATTTGATCCAACATTTGTTACACTTTGCTGTAATATCTATACAGACCATACAAGAAAGCAGCATGTGTCTCCAATATGGCTGCCCCAGGGAAAATTACTAAATGATCAAATAAATCCTATAGCTACATCTAAGCAGCTGTACAGACACAGCTTTTCTCTTCTACAGTATTTCTCTTCTACAGCTGTACATCTAATTAATGAAACTAAAATTAAATACCAAAAGCCCCTAGAGATACAGCTAGAATCTGCAGGCACAAAACTTACGTCGCGCCCTAAGTCAACCTCAACATATTTTCACTGAGTACAAATTGTCAGTGTTCCAGTTGTTTAGAGGTATCAAAGAGCTTCTATTTCCTTACTGTAAACATCTCATTAAATAAAAGCATCAATTCATCTAAATTCACATAACTGTCACACAGAACTGAGACGTGTAGGCATAGGCCTCCAGTGACTGAGGATACAACAAGGGTTCTCTTCTATTGAAATATTGCAGGTAATATGGTTTGTGGAGGCCATATAATATACCACCCTTCATTACCTTATCTATGTTACAGATGTATGGGTTTATTGCATAAAAACATTGTTTGATAGCATTAATTTCAATTAGACATGAGCGAACAGTAAAATATTCGATATTCGTTTCGGATAGCCCCTCATTATTCGACTATTCGAACGAATATCGAACCCCATTATAGACTATGCGGAAGAAATGCTCATTTCAGGGGATCCCACTCTTTGACTCTGGAGAGTCACCAAGTCCACTATGACACCCCAGGAAATGATGCCAACACCCTGGAATGCAACTGGGACAGCAGGGGAAGCATGCCCAAGTCACTGTATTATGTTGGGATCCCTGTCAGCTTGCGATATGCGTGAGCTGACTTTTTCCCATAGGAATACATTGACCGGCATTGATTGGCCGTATGCCATATAGAGTATAGCCAATCAACGCTGGTTCTGTCGGAGGCTCGTATGTGAGGAGGCGGAATCTAAGATCAGACCAGAATGGAGACTGCTGTGGTCCGATCTTAGACTCCGCCTCCTCCGGCAGAACAGCGTTGATTGGCCGAATGCTGTACTCTGTATGGCATTCGGCAAAATCATCACTGGTCAATGCATTCCTATGTAGCAGTGCTGGTTGTGCGGTCAGCTCGTCTACACTGGAGATGCAGCCAAGCTGAGCGCACTGGCAGCACTGTTACACCTGAGATGTGAACCCTGCTGCACACTCAGCTCTGCTGCATCAGAGATGTAGCAGAACTGAGTGCGCTGAACTCTGCTGCACACTCAGCTCTGCTGAGATGCAGCAGAGCTGAGTGTGCAGCAGGGTTCAGCGCACACTCAGCACTGCTACATCTCTGATGCAGCAGAGCTGAGTGTGCAGAAGGGTTCAGCACATCTCTGATGCAGCAGAGCTAAGTGTGCAGCAGGGTTCACATCTCCAGTGTAGCAGTGCTGGCTGTGCGCTCAGCTCGGCTGCATCTCCGGTGTAGACGAGCTTAGCGCATGGCCAACACTGCTACATCTTGGCATAGGAATGCATTGACCAGCGTTGATTGGCCGAATATCATACAGAGTACAGCATTCGGCCAATCAACGCTGGTTCTGCCAGAGGAGGCGGAGTCTAATATTGGTCCACAGCAGTCTCCATTCTGGTACGATCTTAGACTCCGCCTCCTCACAGACGAGCCTCCGGCAGAACCAGCGTTGATTGGCCGAATGCTGTACTCTGCAATTCCTATGGGAAAAAGTTAAATCGTGCATATTGCAAGCTGACTGGGATCCCGACCAGATAGAGCCCCAAAGAGCTGGGTGAGTAACATTCCCACCTAAATAAAGGTAATCCCTATCTAACCCTGCCTGTACATCTATCCCTGTCTAGTTCACAGTCTCAAATTAACTGAATGTTAAATCCACAATTTGTATAAATTGGAGGTCACCTGATTTAGCCAGCCAATTACTTTTTCCAATTTTTTTCAATGCCTCCGCTTTTGTAGTTCCTGTCCCACCTCCCCTGCACAGTTATTGGTGCAAAAAAAGTGCCAGGGAAGGTGGGAGGGGATGCAAATTTTTTGTGCGTTTGCCTCGTGGCATTCGATTGGAATCGAATACCTCGAACGGCCTGATATCGAATATCTATTCAATTGAACAGTGTTCGCTCATCTCTAATTTCAATGTAATTGTAATATAAATAACACAAGTATATAATAAACACGCTACAGTTATAACTAACTTATGCTAATATTATAGTTACCACTAAAACACAAAATATAATATACCATGTTCTAAATTTTTTTTTTTGTAGATTGTGAGCCCACGTAGGGCTCACAATGTACATTTTTTTTCCCTATCAGTATGTCTTTTTTGGAGTATGGGATGGAGATCCACGCAAGCACGGGGAGAACATACAAGCTCCTTGCGGATGGTTTTTTGCCCTTGGTGGGATTTGAACCAAGGACTCCAGTGCTGCAAGGCTGCAGTGCTAACCACTGAGCCACCGTGTGGCCCCTCTAAATATATTATAAGCAGTAATCTACATTATTAGCAAATAAACGCAAAATAACTGAATGTATAAATGAATGATCATTCACCTCTTCAAGTCAGCATGCAGTATAGACACTCTTAAAAGCACAGGCATGGTGGCTCAGTGGTTAGCACTGCAGCATTGGTGTCCTGGGTTCGAATCCAACCAAGGACAACATCTGCAAGAAGTTTGTATGTTCTCCACGTGTTTGTGTGGGTTTTTTTCCCACACTCCAAAAGACATACTGATAGGGGAAAAAATAAAAAAGCGAATAGAGTCTTGAACCTTCATAGGGAAGACTTTAGAGGGAATTGATGTAGAGTTGCATTTTTCATGTCAATGGCACTAGTGGAGAATGCACCTAATTTATGACAATATATAGGTGTAGATTCACCTGTACCTGTCTGGTACAGTTATCTATTTCATTCAACTTTACACATATTATGTGTTTACTGTATGCTACAATTACTTTATCACACATGTAATCTTATAATTTTGCTTTTCAATAGATAATGTACATTTTCCATATTAATGAGCATGAAAAAATTATATATATTCTCTTATTTTAGATTTGTGAACCATAATGAACAAAGTTGAATATATAAGTTGTGTTTAATACAACATTAAAGGGGTTTTAGAGGATTTTCCACAAACATAACCCTAAAGTTATAGACATATATAAAGTTAAAGTTGTAGACAACTAAAATTTATGCAAATTTAAGTAATTCCTATTTTTCCAGCATTTTAAAGATTTTCTCTAAACATCTTAGTTGTGACAATCTGTTGTTTTTATTGGCTGTATCTTAAGCTGAATATCCATGGCTATGAGAACTACATTGTGCAGTATTATACCACTAGGCTATTGTATATGTTTTATCGTTGCACATATCCCAATATCTACACTTTTGGCAGTTTATTTTATCATGAGTTTATTGTTTGCATAATATTGGTTATGATATACACCAGCAATAATGTAGCTATAAACACATAAGGAAAATCCCTTTGTGATTCAAGTGTAATATTATGTTGTTCCCTCGAGAGTTTCAATATTCGGTGTAAATTGGTACCTTATGATGACCAGTGTTGCTAAATGGTTCAATTATAAAGCATTGTGCTATGCTCAGCTTCTTAAATGTTATTGTTCTGTTTGTGTCAGTCGGTCACTCTCTGGATATTACTGCTTGAGGTTTATTTTATTTACTGTCTCTTAGTTTCCATTATTGGCATTCAGTTCCATCGGAAGCAGTTAAAGAGGTATTCTGTGCACATTCAGTGTTCATGTATTATTTGTTTCTTCTTTTTAATAGGTTTACGAGGACAGAAAGGTGAAAGAGGTGAATTTGGAATTGGTCTTCCAGGGAGTCCAGGCCCCACAGGACCTACAGGTAATCACTTCCCATTGCCTTCTATGTTTTTCTGTATTTCTTTGCTGAAATAGCTCCGTTGGTCTATGTTAAGCAGTGTTTTTATTGTGTGAGTCAAATACTTTGCTGAACATAAAGAAATCTTTTTTTTTTTTATTTGAATACTATCTTTGCTACCAACCACAAAAGAACATGACTCTTTACATGTCCATTTTTAACTCTAGCATATTTTATGTATAGGTCTTTCGATCTTCAACCCTATAAACGACAGTATTTCCAGTAATGTAAACTATACATGAGAGAAATATGTATAGAAATACCTGGGACTGATATAATTCAAGATACATTTCTAATTTGAAATGGTATATTTAGCCATATAAAGCATAAATTGTCATTTACCATATCCATACATACCACATGAAAAATGTTAGACATTATATACTTGTCTGGTTTGCTAATATTACCAAATGCTTGAAATTATTAGTTTTCTGTCTATCTTGTTCTCTTTTTGATATTAGTAAGGCCTAATATGAAATCTTGGTGCATTTTTAATTGGCATATATAGGGCACAAGTGTCTCTCTCTATTCATTTCTGAGGGAGTACTGTATACAGTCAAGAAAATGTGCTATGCTATTCAGTTTGAAGAAACCAATAACCATGTAACATAAGATCTAAGTGCCCCTTTTTACAATATTTGCCAGAAAATACTGTATCTTCTTCAATGTTGCTATATGGTGACCAGTGATTAGTAATATCAATGTCTTGTAGCATGAATGGACCATTTTTTCTGCCTTAAGTGAATATGTTATTGATTTTTATTTTCTTAGGTGACCCAGGTCCTCCAGGAACTCAAGGACCCCCTGGGACTCCTGGTATAAGCGGAAGATGTAATCCAGGGGATTGTTATTATCCAACTGCTCATGGTCGAGCAAGATTGAATGGAAGATAGATTGATTTCTTTGGTATAGATTAAATTTACCAGTCCTGCCTCTTAAATGTGGCACATTGAAGATATGGAAAAACATAACAGCTATCCTCGCATGGCTGGGTGGTGCAATGGAACTCACTTTGGTACTTTTTTTCCAAGAAATGGTACATATCTTGGAGTTTCATTATTTTGAAATCTTAAATCAAGGAGAACAATCTTTTATTTATAGGAAGTACCAAACATTACATCAATTCTTGCATGATATAAGGATCAGGTTCAGATTTTCTTAAGGCAAGGTTTGTATATATTAATATTTTGTAATGAAACAAAACAGATATTCAAAGAAATGTGAAATACACCAAAGCAAGGTTTGATGTGTTGTCTATAGCAGCTGTTTGGGGACACCATATTTTATAACATTGATCTAAACCACATCTATAGTCTTGAAGAGTTTGAGTCATTACACAAACACTCTGTGGTGCTGATTTCACTTTCCTCAAGGTCTAGTCTTTTTCTTTATTGCAACGTATTATAAAGTTTTGTTAAGATATTTTCTAAAACTATATTGTTAAGTGATTCTGTTACACAATATGTCATATGAAAGACAGAAAAAGCACAGTTTTATTGATTTGTACCATAAGAGGGACAAACTGTACAAATGTAAAAATTTGGTGGTCTAGGAAATGTGGATGTTAAACACTGATTTTTTTTATTAGAAAACACTGGAGCTATAACCTGCAAGGTCAGCAGCTGCTTGAGAAAATCCATATACCACCAAAGTTTTAATAAAACTTGCACTGATTCCAATGTTGCTGACCTTCCTGGTGTACATATAATTTAATATAATGATTTGCAGTTTTTATACTGTGCACATATCTATTTTCATATGCATAAAAATATATTAATTTTAAGGCGGTGGACATTTTGATTTTGTGTATTTTTTTTACAGTGTTGTACTTATTGCACATTGAGAGATTACAAGTCTTAAGTCTTTGATCCTTCTATGCTGTTTGTCCATACATAGTAGCTCAAATCCTGGTATAACAAGTTTGGATAATGTTGGTTGATCATTTTAAATCCTTTGACTTGGAAATAGTGATGAGAGAGTAGTATTCGATGGAATACTTTGCCGGCATAGGTATGCGTGTAATCGGCCGAACACCAAGGGGTTAAATGCATCGAATATTTGAAGCGCTTAACCCCTTGGTGTTCAGCCGATTACACGCATTCCTATGCCGGCGAGGTATTCGATCGAATACTACTTGCTCATCTCTACTTGGAAACCTTACTAAGTAATATTGTTTTTCCTTGTCATAGATGCATTGTCAAATAGAATGGTTAGAAATATTGAGCAATTATCAGTTTTGCATTTTGTATCAATACTTGTTGGGGCTACGTATAATCCTACTTAAACAAGTAATTAATATGATTAATTAATGAAAGCTGACCTGTAGAAATCCGGCCTGGCTGCTACATAGTATACAAAGCTGCTTCCTGTTATGAACACTTGGGAGTATTGGCAGCCACATCTGTTGATATCAGCTGAAATGTGGGGAAGTCGGCTGTAAAGCTCCCACTTATCTGAAATTTCGGACCTATGCTAAGGATAGTTCATCAATATCCATGCCCCTGGAGAATAAAAAAAAATGTAATCAATCATAATAATGTAATATGTCTTATTAAGGTAGTGCCATCTTTCTTACCTTATAGCAGTTTGTTCTCCTCTCCAAAGTTAAAGATTCTCTGTTTATATTCAGAAACTTCTCAGTCCTCTAAAAAAACCCCCATCAAATTAAATAATAAAAACTAAACAATAAAGAGGTGAAGGAGAAGGATGAAGCTGAAGCGTCTCTGGCTCAGTGTTCCAGAAGGAGAGAGATATCCTATTTATATAGGAGATATATATATATATATATATATATATATATATATAGGTATACTGTATATATAGAGAGAGAGAGAGAGAGAGAGAGAGAGAGAGAGAGAGAGAGAGAGACCTTTCCCCATAACTCTATACAAATTTACTAAATATGTAGACCAATGTTATTGTTTTAAACTCAATTCACAGTAGTACTATAGACTTGGTCAAACTCCTTTTTTTCTTACACTAGGTTCGCACCTGCATCCGGGACCCCCTGAATAGAAACCTAATTCGCTTAAAAAAGTGGTTACCCATGGAAACCCGTGGATGCAATCGACTATAATGGGGTCCGCTGGGTGTCTGCCCCTTTGTGGAGAGAAAAGCACTGCTTGCTGGACTTTTCTCTCCACATTTTTATAGCAGAATGCAGAAGGGAATCCCCCAATGGAAACCCAGCGCAGGCGTGAACCTAGCCTTAAAGTCTTAATTATATGTTGTTTGCCTTTATGTTCATTTTATATTTACATTCAGGAAATAAAGAGAAAACTGTTATCAAGCACATTGCATGAGTGCAGGGAGTGTACATATACAGTGTAAAGAATTTTATGTATATTTTTTATTTTCAATATTGAAAACAGTACAAATGTATTTACATTTTTTTAATATATGTAGTTCAGTAAGAATGTTATGTTTTGAAAAGTATGTAATATTCAACTATATATTTTCATTAGTTTTCTATACCTTATAAATGTAAACAGATTCTTTAGTTGGAAAACATATTGGTAGGTATTAATAGGTAGGATCATTGCTCACCTCAGATGTACAGAAACTTTCATCTGTACTTCATTTTTTTTTACTTGTATTATTATATTAGGATCGTTGCTTACATTGTTACATCAATAGCTATGCATGTACAATCCTAGGTGTAACTATATTATGTGCAGCAGCAGTTGCATCTGAGCCCCAAAGTTTGAGAGAGCCAGAAAGGACTTTTTGTGCAGTAGGAAACCAGAGCTATAAATGGTGTCATAGCTGCGAGCACCTTTTTAAAATGATACATAAGATTGTTTAAAAAAAAAAAACTTCCTTTGCAATGGTATATCTGAACCATATTGAGAGCCAAGGGTGTAGCTGTAGGGGTTACAGAAGCAGCAATCGCTACTGAACCCTGAGGCCTAAGGAGGCCCAAAAGCCTCTCTACCACATACGATGTTGTTGAAGGGCCTACAGATTTTGAATTGGAACCCTTGAGCGTCAAGTTCATCTCTGTTAAGAGCCATCAAGTTTGACTTTATTTAAATGGTAACTATGCATATGTTAGTGCCAAATCTTGTCTGGATGGCAGGGGTATGTGTTGATTATCACTATTATTAAAATAATTACCTTTGTAATCCTAAGGCCCCAGCGAAAAAGCGCTGTGGGAAAAACCACAGTGGAAAAGCATTGAGTGAGTTTTCCTCTGTGGACTTTCTACTTCATTTCTAACTATAGCGAAGCTGCTGGCGTTTCCATAGGTATACTTGACGATAGCTCGATAGTATTTCTGTTGTGCATATTTTTCTGCAATGTGTGGATGGGATTCGCACATTGGTCACACATACTCAGTAACTCTGTCCCACTTCCCGGATCCCTTTTTACCCTGGCAACAAAGATATTCTTAAACTTGAGACCATTCAGTGAGTATTGGTTTGTTAGATGTGGATTCTCCTCACCAGGCCTGGACACGTTATTTGGACCTTTTGAGAGAGAATTGGAAAAAAGTACATAACAATATCTGGACACAATAGTTTATTTTAGTGATTGCAGTTGAACAAGTGTTAAATTCATTTCTCAGAGTAAAGTCATAAGTAATATGTAAGCCCTTTACTATATTTTAGAAACCATTTTTATCTTGTAATTGAATTACTTTGATGCTTTCAAAAACGTATGTTTTGTAACCTATCTATTACTGCTTGTATGGTGGTGCTTGCTAGCAACTTAGGTGAACTAAATAGACAAATGGGTGTGCTCCTCTTAGCTCACAGATCCATTTTACAGCTGGTTTTAGCAGCATTTATTTATCTTAGTTAAAAATGGTGCGACCAGATGCTTGCTGTTAGTCAAAAGGAAAATATAACACTTTAAAAGTTTTGGTTTGTGGCGTTTCTTTGCAGGAACTTTTAGGAGGTCTTGACCCCATTGAAATCAATAGTTACTAAAAGTAAACTAAAAATGTCTCTGTCTATATGGCTTATTAGCAGTATTTGGCGCAGTTATTATGGCATCTTGGAATGTATTTCAATGGAAAAGGTTTCAGTTTTTTTTTTATATTTTTTCCTTTTGGATTAATTTTTCCCTGCTAAATGTAGGGAATCCTATTTTTATACTACTAGTGACATTTAGCATTTTTTATTTGTTCACCTTCATCTGCAGTTACATTTTATTAGCAAAGTAAACTAAAACCGCTCACTGTCTATATTCTGCTGCCATGACAGTTTTTCAGTGCCAGTGTAAGGCTATACATAGCAGTACTAGGGGTAAAAATGTAAAATTATAAACTAATGTTAAAGTTATTTGTGTTAATCTGAAATCAGAATATGAATATTAGTTGATCTTTAATAAATGGCTGCAAGCATTTTTCAAGCCAGCAAGGCAACAGAAAGAGAAATGCACTGGCACCCCATTCAGAAAGAATGGCAGATCAGCATGTGTCCCGCAACTGATTTTGATCAGGAAAGCCATTGCTAGCTTAATGGTTTATGCAGGGAAATGTAATAAAACCAATAAATGTTTGTACATGTTTTACATGCGTGGCTCAAGTCTTTCATTATGGTACCAATCTTACAGAACAGCTTACAGAGCAGAGTTTTCTATACCATCCTTATGCCTTACTCCTATGGACTGAGGTTGCCTTCATAAGAAAAGCCCTTTAAGATTTTAAGAATCGCAGAAAGCCAGCAGTTTCTATTTGCCGACTCTAACGTTATTTTATTTCAACAGTTATTACATTTGCAGTTTTCTTGGATATAAGTCACTTTCACATTCTACTGTATATTCATTGCTTGCTCTATTTTCATTGTTCTCCTGGTTTTCTACCGACTGCACTTTTATGATTTGATAAAAGGTCTGTTGTTAGAACACCAAGACTCCATAAGCTACAATAATAACACACACTGAAAATAACAAGATGATAAAAGTAAAGCACAATGAGCCTTTAAAGACGTTGTTGTGGTATGTTTAGGACAAAGCCAATACTCCCTCCTATGACCCAGCAATCACAATCATGGTCAAGTGCGTTCTTTCTAATACACCAGACTTAGATGTTTTGGCTGTTAGTATACCATTGTGACAGTATGCAGAATAAAAACAAAACTCGTATTACCCCTGTGTGTCTACAAGTAAAATAACCCAGCATGCATTATTTTATTTAAAGAAAGAAATAACAAAAATGCTTTTACTTGTGCTAGGAAAAGGCTATATACAGTAACCAAATGTTTGTATAAATCTTTACAGAGCATTACCAGAAAACCTTTTATTGCTGATATTTGCAGAAGTGCTCCAGCAGTGTAAATCCAAGCCATCCACTTAACGGCTTGCTAAAAGCTGAGCATAGGAATTGCCTGCAATGTGTTGAGTTTTGACGATCAGGCGCTTGTGTTTGTTTCCTGCACCGGAGCTTACCTCCTACGTGTTTATTTATGGACACTTAATTAATTACACCATCGGGAAAATCTATAAACTGGAATTCAAATACACACACTTGTTTAGGATCTTAGATAAATTAGTCTGCTGGCTCATGGCCAGATGTCTTAGTAGACTGAGTGAATGTCTTAGAGAGTTATAGCAGAGTTCTTCCAGTATGCTGTGTATGTGTGCACGAGTATTTGTTGGATTTAGTCCTTCTAGTTAGTGGTGATACTATATCCCTAGTTTAGCTCCGGGTGTATGGATGCATTCAATATGTCCTGCTATAATTGTACGTTTTCTCTGTGGATTTCCAGATAGTGCCAACCAATATTGGCCCTATATCTCCCTCGATCTTCTGCAATCTTCTTCCTCCACTGGGAGTACATGGAGACCAGTAATTACAGTGTATGGGTGGATGGCACAAGGCCTTGTTTTTCTCTAATCACGATGACTCAAACATAGCATGTGTCAGTAATTGGCAAGACTTACTATCGCTGGATCTCACAACTTTTGTTATTTTTGCCTTTTATTACGGTTTCTGTATTATCCAATTATACGTATAAGTATTTGACATTTTCAGTTTTGATTTCTTTTGTATCTTTGCCACAAGTTGAAGGTGACATTAAGATCCCCTATATGGTATACCTTTTATACCTTATTTAATATTAGGATCATAGTTTAGTTTTACTGATAATTTATGAGTTAATAGAATATATACATTTTAGTAGGAACAGAAACATGTTAATTCCTGGCTGTTTTTCCTCACCCAATATGTGTGCAGAGACCTTGTATGGCGTAACACAAAGTCCCTATGGCTGTGCCTCCATATGCTGCTATATTATGGAGATATATAATTTATTTTTTGATGGATTTCATGTAAATCTATCATGAAAAAGGCATAAAACCAAAGGAAAAAGAGTCTTATGGAGAGATACTTTAGTCCTACAGATTTGTATGGAGCTTGATGGAGGTGTAATGTGGTCATAAGAAGGAGGACAAATCATGTTTTGTTTTTTGTTTTAATTTTTTTGGAATGCGATATTTATTGGTGATATTTTAGCAACATTTCACAAGTACTATTAGATTTGTAATATTTTAGTTGTAGCCTCCTTATTAGGCATTATATAATGAATAAATACATTAGAGTGTCTATCACCACCCCGGGCATATTCAACTGCAACCACTATGTCATAGAGCAGATTACAGTGATGACTTATATATCTTTGTTACTTATGGCACTTTTTTAGATTTGGAGGAAAACAACTTTGAAGGCTTATGCAAATGAGTCAATAAGTAAATTGGGGGTGGGCCTTCATCACTGGGAGCATTGCTCTTGCCACTCTAGTAGAAGAGGTTATTTCATAACAGTGTGAGGGTCAATTGTGATTGTACGGGGTAGCAGTAGCAAGAGCGGCCAGAGGTAAGAGCAACAAAAGCAGTGCTTCAGGGAGATGGAGTCTGACCCCAGTTCAACAACTTCCTGATTTTCATTATTCATCAAATCTACAAGTGTGATATAGGTAACAAATAAGGTTCCCTGATGTCCATACCAGCGGCAGAATTGGGGTTTTCTGCCCCTGTGTGCTGGTAGGACAGGTGGATTTTAATTAGCCAGTATCAAATTCACGTGGCTGACCCCTTTAAGAGGGCACAACTTCCTCCCCCTTGCATGTTTTTTTTCTGTCCTGTGTGGACCAGGACAGGTGGAGAGGACGTTGTGTTCTCTTAGGGGTCAGATTCAGCCTACCTGAATCCTGGCTCCTTTGCTAGCATGCCAGTGTCTGACGAGTGCCATCCCTTCACACAAGCTTCCTGTTGGGAAGCAGAGCAGTAAAGATTAGCTCCCAAGAGGTTGTAGCTTACCCAGTCAGATAAGCAGCCTTCTGTTCTTCTGTCCCTTTGCTGCCGAGGGACATCTGGAACCTTTCTTCTCCGGCCGGTTTCCGGTCGGACCCACCTCCGGGTACACTCTTCTGGCACGGACTAACTAGGCGGCATGCTAGACTTAGTCCCCTCTCGGATTGAGAGGGAGTATTTTCTCTAAGTTGGGGTAATACCAGAGTCCCCTCAAGGGTAAGCAGCAGTTTTTCTCCCCAGTGGGGAATTTTAAGCCTCTGGCACCGTTTGGGTTAGCCCCACCCCTTCCGGGCGGGAACCTTAAGAGAAGCCGCCTCCTGGGCTCTTTGCCTTCCGTGTCATTCGTGCGGCAGGTTCCACCCAGTACTAGGTGCCTTTACAACTAAGCGTATTACTAAAACAGAAGAGCATTTGGAAATTCACTCTTGGTAAGAGCTTTTATTTATTCCAGCTGATGTTTTACCTTACCCATGCCATTCTCTACTATAGGTTAATAACCATTGTTTCAAGCCTGGAGATGTCATCTTCCACTACACCTCCGGGAGATGGTGGCAGGAGGAGGAGACCTTCAAAACGGCGACTCCCATCTTGCTTAGCCTGTAACATACCATATACCAGGGAGTGCCCTGAGGGTAGGTGGTAGTCCTCCTAAGTCCTATATGAGGAGTTCCTAGTAAGGACTCTAATTGCGTTTTTTGCAGGCTATGATTGGTCGCACTGTCGAAAGTGTAGAGGTCCTCCATAGGAGGAAACCTCCACAAGAGCTGTTCTGGCATGGGTCAAGAACTATATGGTGAGTACGGTAGCTGTTAACGTGGAAAGGTATTTTCACTCAGCTTTATGCATCCTTTCTTCTTTTAGGATGATTCACTAAAAGACATACGTACCACCTTATCTCAGCTCACAAGTAAGAGACAACGTCTGGAGAGAGGTTCTGTCTCATTGCCTTCTATGGAGAGGCTCCACATTGAAGATAACTCCATTCCTTCAGAGGAACAAAGATCCTCAGATTCCAGCAGACCCCTGTTTCAGACCCATAGGCTGCTGAAGTCCATGCGGTCGTGGGACCAGGATGTTGAAGGGGAGGCCTCCGCGTCCACCTCCAATTTCTCCCTGCTGTGCTGTATACTCGGCTCTGCTACATCTGAGATGTAGCAGAGCTGAGTATACGGTAAAACATGGACAAAGCAGAAGAGTGGCAAGCTGCAGTAAATCACTCTGTGCTGCGCTGCTTTGAGGACGACGAGGCACTCGCTATATAATAAACCATGGCTGAAGTTCACAAGTAGATAGATACTACTGTACATTGACTTGTCTATCTACTCTTCTGCTTTGTCCCTGCTTTACCGTATACTCAGCTGTGCTACATCTGAGATGTAGCAGAGTCCAGTATATGGCACAGCAGGGAGGAAACAGAAGAGTAGATAGTATCTATCTACTAGCGAACTTCACTCAACTTACCTGCACAGATCTGCTGCCGCTCCCCATCCTTCTCGCTCCTCTTCTCTCTCATTGACATGCCTTCAGAGCGCCCTGCGCGCCCCCACCTCCCCAGACTAGTGTTAGAGATGCTGGGAGAAGGCGGGGCTTGTGGCTTAGGAGAGTGTGGGCGGGTACTGGGAGGGGAGACGTGAGTGATGCACTTACATATCCCCGCCCACACTCTCCTAAGCCACAACAAGCCCTGCCTACTCCCATCATCTCTAACACTAACTTAGGGAGGTGGGGGTGCACACAGCAGTCTGAAGGCATGTCAATGAGAGCGGACCGGACTGAGAAGAACGGGCAGCGGATCTGTGCAGGTAAGCGGACACTAGGGGGGCTAAGTAGCCGGGGGATTTTTTTTTTTTAATCACTACACAGCATGGAGTCCAAAAATTGAAACAATTTTTGGACTCCATGCTGTGTAGTGAATAGGATTGTTTTTAAAATCCGATCTTCGATTATTATAAAAAATGCCATTGACTTGCATTAGGATCGGAATTGGGATCTGGTTCGAATGGAAAATTATTGGAAATTTTTAAAAAAGATCCTGAAATTTCAAGGTCGGCTCAACCCCAGGAACAAAGGAATCCTATTCATCACTGTAATATGGTGTTTAAGTAGAATATGCTTGGAGGAGGGATGACTGACTGTTTATATGAGAACGTAGTGTTTAAGCACTTTAAGGAAATCATTTCCCTAGGTGGCAGTGTAAGAAGTTTTTTAACCCTTTGTGTTTAGTGGTTTGGTGTAGATCTGCCAAGGTACAGTTGTCAGCACAGTTGCTTTTCCTACTCTTTATTGTATGGTTGGAAGTTACTGATCTTTTTTGTTATATATATATTGAACGATAACCAACTAAATAAGATTTATCCTGGTAAGCGAATACCTGAATTTTCTTCCAAATGTGACAAGTCGGTGCGTAGTCAGACTTGGTCAGAAGTATCTCCTTGGACAATTTTAGCAATATATCAAACATACCAAAAAGAGCAAATGGAAGAAAGCTAAATGAGAGGTACACTGTGTTTTATTTCAGAATTGTCAATTGACTTAGGCTTTAGATTCAATCTATCTATAACCTACTATACGGGTAAGGTTGGATCATATGGATTGTTGACTATTCGTCATCAATATATAATTTGTGGTGTTTCATAAGTGCCAATGTGGCTGAATGCGTTCATAGCCTGTTGATGTATCTGATTCACTGGTAATTTAATGCCTTTTGCTAAACCATGAGTGAATGTGCCAAACTGTGATATTAAATTTGTTCTCTTGTTTTCATGTATCCCTTGTAGACCACAATGGTTTCTAAAATATGGTCGAGCATTTACAATTACTTTCCCTCAGAACAATGCAATAAAAATGTTACAAACATAACGTCTTTATTGTTTCCTTTTGCTTTATTGCCATCTATGAGTATAAGTATACAGAATATAAATACATTTGCTTCTTCTATCTAGGGCACCCTACACTCAAACTAAAATTATTGCACAGAGTCATGTACCTTGAAGTGAACAAATTCCTGCAGACAAAGTCACACTATTGTTACTTAATGCTTCCTTCTTTGCCTGCAATCCAAAGATTTCTGGTACTATAATTGGTGAGAAAATGTAAAGTAACAGAGCAGGTGACAAGTGACATGTCTGTATCAAATAGCTGCAGTAATCCATATCATAATGTGGTAATCTCTGTCAGTAGCAGATACAGATTGCTTTCATGACCTCAGTAATATATTATATGTATTCAATTTTAAGATTTGTGTTAATAAAAATAATTTTCTACAAATTTGGCTATTATTTTATTTTATCGTACGGTTGACCCATCTTTTTTCATTACTATTTTTCTCATTATAACTAGAGATGAGCGAACACTAAAATGTTCGAGGTTCGAAATTCGATTCGAACAGCCGCTCAATGTTCGTGTGTTCGAACGGGTTTCGAACCCCATTATAGTCTATGGGGAACAGATACTCGTTAAGGGGGAAACCCAAATCCGTGTCTGGAGGGTCACCAAGTCCACTATGACACCCCAGGAAATGATGCCAACACCTCTGGAATGACACTGGGACAGCAGGGGAAGCATGTCTGGGGGCATCTAACACACCAAAGACCCTCTATTACCCCAACATCACAGCCTAACAACTACACACTTTACACACTCAATACCACCTCTCTGACAGTAGGAAAACACCTTGAAACATGTGTATTTGGCACTTGCAGTGAGGAGAGCTTGTCACCAGCAGTGAATTTGGCCCTTGTAGTAAGTTGAGGTTGGCACCAACATTTGTTTTGAAAATCAGGGTGGATTGAGCCTCTAACCAGCAGAGTTTGGGCAAATTCATGGTGGAGGGAGCCTCTAAAAACCCCAGTTTGGACCAATTCATGGTGGAGGGAGCCTCTAAAACCCCAGTTTGGACCAATTCATGGTGGAGGGAGCCTCTAAAAACCCCAGTTTGGACCAATTCATGATGGAGGGAGCCTCTAAACAGCCCAGTTTGGGCAAATTCATGGTGGAGGGAGCCTCTAAAACCCCCCAGTTTGGACCAATTCATGGTGGAGGGAGCCTCTAAAAACCCCAGTTTGGACCAATTCATGGTGGAGGGAGCCTCTAAACAGCCCAGTTTGGGCAAATTCATGGTGGAGGGAGCCTCTAAACAGCCCAGTTTGGGCAAATTCATGGTGGAGGGAGCCTCTAAAAACCCCAGTTTGGACCAATTCATGGTGGAGGGAGCCTCTAAAAAACCCAGTTTGGACCAATTCATAGTGGAGGGAGCCTCTAAAAAACCCAGTTTGGACCAATTCATGATGGAGGGAGCCTCTAAACAGCCCAGTTTGGGCAAATTCATGGTGGAGGGAGCCTCTAAAAACCCCCAGTTTGGACCAATTCATGGTGGAGGGAGCCTCTAAAAACCCCAGTTTGGACCAATTCATGGTGGAGGGAGCCTCTAAACAGCTCAGTTTGGGCAAATTCATGGTGGAGGGAGCCTCTAAACAGCCCAGTTTGGGCAAATTCATGGTGGAGGGAGCCTCTAACCAGCCCAGTTTGGACCAATTCATGGTGGAGGGAGCCTCTAAAAACCCCAGTTTGGACCAATTCATGGTGGAGGGAGCCTCTAAACAGCCCAGTTTGGACCAATTCATGGTGGAGGGAGCCTCTAAAAACCCCAGTTTGGACCAATTCATGGTGGAGGGAGCCTCTAAACAGCCCAGTTTGGACCAATTCATGGTGGAGGGAGCCTCTAACCAGCAGAGTTGGTGGAAATCAGGGTGGAGGGAGCCTCTAACCAGCAGAGTTGGGGGAAATCAGGGTGGAGGGAGCCTAGTATTAGCAGAATTGTGCAACGCTTATGGTGGATGAGTATGAGGATGCGGAGGAATTGGAGAGGTTGAGTACAGACATGGAGTTTCATGTTGGGGTGCTTTACACAGGTGGGCACAAAAATGAAGGCTCTATCCAGTGGTGGTTCATTTCTATCAAAGTGAGCCGGTCGGCACTCTCAGCTGACAGACGGGTGCGCTTGTCAGTGATGATGCCACCGGCTGCACTGAACACCCTCTCAGATAGGACGCTGGCGGCAGGACAGGACAGCACCTCCAAGGCATATAGGGCAAGTTCAAGCCACAGGTCCAACTTCGACACCCAATACGTGTAGGGCGCAGAGGGGTCGGAGAGGACAGGGCTGCGGTCGGAAAGGTATTCCCGCAACATGCGCCTATACTTCTCACGCCTGGTGACACTAGGACCCTCCGTGGCGGCATTTTGGCGAGGGGGTGCCATCAAGGTGTCCCAGACCTTAGACAGTGTGCCCCTCGTTTGTGTGGACCGGTGAGAACTTGGTCGCCTACTGGAGGAACTGCCCTCCCTGCCGCCAACGTCACATGCTGGAAACATCTCCATCATATTCTGCACCAATTGCCTGTGGCAAGCATTGATGCGATTGGCCCTCCCCTCTACAGGAATAAAAGATGAGATGTTGTTTTTATACCGGGGGTCAAGGATAGCAAAGATCCAGTACTGGTTGTCCTCCATGATTTTGACAATACGCTTGTCGGTTGTAAAGCACCCCAACATGAACTCAGCCATGTCTGCCACAGTGTTAGTTGGCATGACTCCTCTGGCCCCACCGGAAAGTTCAATCTCCATTTCCTCCTCATCCTCCATGTCTACCCATCCGCGCTGCAACAATGGGACGATTTGAAGTTGCCCGGAAGCCTCCTGTATCACCATCACATCATCGGACAACTCTTCTTCCTCCTCCTCCTCCTCCTCCATTAAACGCGATGAAGCGGACAGATGTGTGGACCTACTCTCCAGCTGTGACGGATCGGATGCTATCCCTAACTCCTCTGTGTGATCTGAGTTATCCCTGATGTCAATCAGGGAATCTCTCAGAACACACAAGAGCGGGATTGTAAGGTTCACCATCGCATCCTCAGAGCTCACCCTCCTTGTGGACTCCTCAAACACCCGTAGGATGTCACAAAGGTCTCTCATCCATGGCCACTCATGGATGTGAAACTGAGGCAGCTGACTTTGTGGCACCCTAGGGTTTTGTAGCTGGTATTCCATCAAAGGTCTCTGCTGCTCAACCACTCTATTCAACATCTGAAACGTTGAGTTCCAGCGTGTGGGGACGTCGCACAAAAGCCGGTGTTGTGGCACATGCAGGCGTTGCTGGAGAGATTTTAAGCTAGCAGCGGCTACTGTCGACTTGCGAAAGTGGGCGCACATGCGCCGCACTTTCACCAGTAGCTCTGGAACATTGGGGTAGCTCTTTAGGAAACGTTGCACCACTAGGTTGAAGACGTGGGCCAGGCATGGAACATGTTGGAGTCCGGCAAGCTCCAGAGCTGCTACCAGGTTCCGGCCGTTATCACAAACGACCATGCCTGGGCCCAGGTGCAGCGGCTCAAACCATATTGCCGTCTCATCGAGGAGGGCATCCCTCACCTCGGAGGCAGTGTGCTGTCTGTCCCCCAAGCTGATCAGCTTCAGCACAGCCTGCTGACGTCTACCAACGCCAGTGCTGCAACGTTTCCAACTCGTAGCTGGGGTCAATCTAACAGCGGAGGAGGAGGCGGTGGCGGAGGAGGAGGCGGTGGCGGAGGAGGAGGCGGTAGAGGAGGAGGAGGAGGGGGGTGTTCTTCTCGTGTCCCTGCCAGGAATGTTAGGCGGGGAGACGAGGTACACCGGGCCAGTTTGGGAAGCAGTCCCAGCCTCAACTACATTCACCCAGTGTGCCGTCAGTGAAATGTAGCGTCCCTGTCCGCATGCACTTGTCCACGCATCGGTGGTCAAGTGGACCTTTGTGCAAAGCGCGGAACTAAGGGCCCGCCTGATGTTGAGTGACACGTGCTGGTGCAAGGCGGGGACGGCACACCGGGAGAAGTAGTGACGGCTAGGGACGGCATAGCGAGGTGCCGCAGTTGCCATCAGGTCCAGGAAGGCGGGAGTTTCAAAAAGCCGGAACGCCAACATCTCCTGGGCCAGCAGTTTAGCGATGTTGGCGTTCAAGGCTTGCGCGTGTGGGTGGTTAGCAGTGTATTTCTGCCGCCGCTCCAATGTCTGAGAGATGGTGGGTTGTTGTAAAGAAGCGCCTGATGGTGCCTTTGATGGTGCAGGAGAAGGAGATAAGACAGGAACAGGGGAGGATGAGGGAGAAGTCAACAAAGTGGGGGAGGCAGATGAAGTGGTGTCCTGGATCGTCCTCTGGAGTGCATCGCCAGCACAGTCAGCAGTGGCAGTGGCAGAGGCAGAGGCAGTGGCAGAGGCAGTGGCAGTGGCGTGAACAGCAGGCGGCCTTTGTCCTGCCGTTGCTGCCTGCCACTGATTCCAGTGCTTGGATTCCAAATGACGGCGCATTGAAGTGGTGGACAGGTTGCTCTTCTCAGAGCCCCTAATCAATTTCGAGAGGCAAATTGTGCAGACAACACTATATCTGTCCTCGGCGCATTTCTTGAAAAAACTCCACACCTTCGAGAAACGTGCCCTCGAGGTGGGAGTTTTTCGGGGCTGGGTACGAACTGGAACATCTTGGGAGATTCCGGGTGTGGCCTGTCTTCGCCTAAGCTGCTGACCTCTGCCTCTGCCTCTAGCTACCCTTTTTGGTGCTGCACCTGCCTCAACATCCACACTACTTTCCCCGCTTGACATCCCCCCTGTCCAGGTCGGGTCAGTGTCCTCATCATCCACCACTTCCTCTTCCAACTCCTGTCTCATCTCCTCCTCCCGCACAATGCGCCGGTCAACTGGATGCCCTGATGGCAACTGCGTCACATCATCGTCGATGAGGGTGGGTTGCTGGTCATCCACCACCAAATCGAACGGAGATGGAGGAGACTCTAGTGTTTGAGCATCTGGACACAGATGCTCCTCTGTTAGGTTCGTGGAATCGTGACGTGGAGAGGCAGGTTGAGGGACAATGAAAGGAGCGGAGAACAGCTCTGGGGAGCAGGGACAGTTGGGGTTATTGTTCTGTGAAGCTTGGGAATTTTGGGAGGAAGGAGGACAAGACTGTTGGGTAATAGGAGGAGAGGAGGCAGAGTCTGACTGGCTGCTGGACAATGTGCTGTAAGCGTTCTCTGACAGCCATTGCAAGACCTGTTCCTGGTTCTCGGGCCTACTAAGGTTTGTACCCTGCAGTTTAGTTAATGTGGCAAGCAAGCCTGGCACTGTGGAGTGGCGCAATGCTTGCTGCCCCACAGGAGTAGGCACGGGACGCCCTGTGGCTTCACTGCTACCTTGCTCCCCAGAACCATTCCCCCGACCTCGCCCACGGCCTCGTCCACGTCCCTTTCCGGGAGCCTTGCGCATTTTGAATTCCCAGTTAGAAATTGGCACTATATACCAGTAGCAAAAATTGTGGGTGCACGTAACCCCAATATATTCTTTGAATTACCAGTCAGAAACTGGCACTATATGGCAGTAGCAAGAAATGAGGGTATTTGTAACCCCAATATATTCTTTGAATTCCCAGTCAGACAATGGCACTATATACCAGTAGCAAGAAATGAGGGTATTTGTAACCCCAATATATTCTTTGAATTCCCAGTCAGACAATGGCACTATATACCAGTAGCAAGAAATGAGGGTATTTGTAACCCCAATATATTCTTTGAATTCCCAGTCAGACAATGGCACTATATACCAGTAGCAAGAAATGAGGGTATTTGTAACCCCAATATATTCTTTGAATTCCCAGTCAGACAATGGCACTATATACCAGTAGCAAAAATTGTGGGTGCACGTAACCCCAATATATTCTTTGAATTCCCAGTCAGACAATGGCACTATATACCAGTAGCAAAAATTGTGGGTGCACATAACCCCAATATATTCTTTGAATTACCAGTCAGAAACTGGCACTATATGGCAGTAGCAAGAAATGAGGGTATTTGTAACCCCAATATATTCTTTGAATTCCCAGTCAGACAATGGCACTATATACCAGTAGCAAAAATTGTGTGTGCACGTAACCCCAATATATTCTTTGAATTCCCAGTCAGACAATGGCACTATATGGCAGTAGCAAGAAATGAGGGTATTTATAACCCCAATATATTCTTTGAATTACCAGTCAGAAACTGGCACTATATGGCAGTAGCAAGAAATGAGGGTATTTGTAACCCCAATATATTCTTTGAATTCCCAGTCAGACAATGGCACTATATACCAGTAGCAAGAAATGAGGGTATTTGTAACCCCAATATATTCTTTGAATTCCCAGTCAGACAATGGCACTATATACCAGTAGCAAAAATTGTGGGTGCACGTAACCCCAATATATTCTTTGAATTACCAGTCAGAAACTGGCACTATATGGCAGTAGCAAGAAATGAGGGTATTTATAACCCCAATATATTCTTTGAATTACCAGTCAGAAACTGGCACTATATGGCAGTAGCAAGAAATGAGGGTATTTGTAACCCCAATATATTCTTTGAATTCCCAGTCAGACAATGGCACTATATACCAGTAGCAAAAATTGTGGGTGCACGTAACCCCAATATATTCTTTGAATTCCCAGTGAGACAATGGCACTATATACCAGTAGCAAAAATTGTGGGTGCACGTAACCCCAATATATTCTTTGAATTCCCAGTCAGACAATGGCACTATATACCAGTAGCAAAAATAGTGGGTGTATATAGCCCCAATTCTATTGCTAGGGGACTTGCAGGGTATTTCTGAGGTGAAGGTGGGGGGGCACACCGTTGGAACGGGGATTTGGGGTGTATATATGGGGTATACGGGAATACACTGTCAGTGTGTTCCATTCAGGATCCTGGGGAAGCTGGGTTGCGGCGATTGAGCTCGTCAGTGCCACGTTACACTGACAAGCTTCTCCCTGGAATTGAAGTTATATGTAAGCCCAATATATTCTTTGAATTCCCAGTGAGACAATGGCACTATATGGCAGTAGCAAAAATAGTGGGTGTATATAGCCCCAATTCTATTGCTAGGGGACTTGCAGGGTATTTCTGGGGTGAAGGTGGGGGGGGGCACACCATTGGAACGGGTATCGGGGGTATATATCGGGTATACGGGAATACACTGTCAGTGTATTCCATTCAGGATCCGCGGAAAGCTGGGTTGCGGCGATTGAGCCCGTCAGTGCCACGTTACACTGACAAGCTTCTCCCTGGAATTTAGCTCTTATAAGAGCTGTTGGTTGTCTTCTCCTTCCTATCCTAGCCTGTCCCTGCCTACCCAGAATCTAACCCCTAGCTAACTGGACGGAAACCTCCGTCCCCGGTGAATTGCAAGCTCAGAATGACGCGAAGCTGGGCGTCGCTGTTCTTTTAAATTAGAGGTCACATGTTTTCGGCAGCCAATGGGTTTTGCCTACTTTTTTCAACGTCACCGGTGTCGTAGTTCCTGTCCCACCTACCCTGCGCTGTTATTGGAGCAAAAAAGGCGCCAGGGAAGGTGGGAGGGGAATCGAGTAATGGCGCACTTTACCACGCGGTGTTTGATTCGATTCGAACATGCCGAACAGCCTAATATCCGATCGAACATGAGTTCGATAGAACACTGTTCGCTCATCTCTAATTATAACACTTTGAAATTGTACTTGGGATAATTCTGCAAATTTAATGAAACTATCACATGACCCAGTAGCCCAACATCTTACTGTACATATATGTATACGTTGTAGTTTATTCATGATCACCGTCAGCATCATCTATGTATACATTGTCATTAGATGTTATCACCTACTTCAGTTCTAAATTTTAAAGGCATTTTGCCATTGACTTGAACAAGTGTAGGCAATTTTCAGCACTTCAGCTGTTGTAGAACTACAAATTCAAGCATAACAACTTCCTCTGTTCTTATTGGAGCTACCCATAGAAATGAATAGAACATGCAAGGTATTGTAGTATTATCATACCTGGACTAATTTACCAAATAATTCCGTTCCTATACATTTATCGAATCAATATGATTTTTGTATTACAATATCTGACACTAAATTACATAATGAAGGCAAAATATAAAATAAGTAATAAGCCTCTTCCCCCCTCCCTCCTGTAATTCTAGCCCTGTGTCCAGTTATAAATATGCAGCCTCTACAGAGTGTTTTTTAGTTATATCTGAAGAAGAAGCTCAGAGGAAAGCTTCAAAACGTCATATTCTGTCATCATTATGAGTTAGCCATTAAAAAAGGTATCACCTACTGAAGACTTGCAAAGTTTTTTTTTTTTTTTTATATTTTATAACCACTGGCTAACACGGTACCAAAACAAACATTTTCCTGTTACCAAATGGAGGATACCAGAATCTACCGGAAATTTAAGGACCTGAAAACACTTCTGAAGAAACGGGCACAGCTGGACAGCGATATCTTTTTCCTATCTAATTGCAGAAAAGAGAAATTAATTCCTAAAGGACTCAGGCTCACAAACCCCATCGCATCTACATACAATACTCACTATGCACAAAACTTGTGTTATAGAACTTCAGAGAGACTGCGGAATCACCTCATACATCACTTCTACAGCATCAAGAGTAAAATCCAAATGGAGATTAAAACAAAATGGAACAATATCGAGGAGAGCTCCAGGATAACATTACTACAATACTATGATAAACTGCAGAAATCTCTGATCCTCAATAAGCGAAAGAAACTCCACAGACTGAGACTTGCTGCAGGATTCTACAAGAATACACACAAAGCAAAATATATATCTAACAACAACCGGGACCACTCACACGTGGATTTGGAAACACAGAACTGTGTTATCAATCTCTCCACCTATGAACCCACCAAAGCAGAATTTGGGGTACTCTCCAGGGGACTCTCATTTTGTCCTTCTAAAACCATGGATAAAATTGAACTGTGCAGCGACATGGAGGATTTTTTCAGGAGACTGCGCCTGAGAGAATATTTTCATGACACAGATGACACAGAGGAGACTCAACCTACCCCTTCAGAGATTCCAATCTTAGCAAAAAAGGAGACATCTGATTGGACACCTCCAACTGGACAAAATTTTGATTTGGATAATTACATAGACTGTTTCAGACACATGGTCAAATCCACTATACTGGATACAAATAAAGCACTGCCATCTAACATCACTGCCCAGGAAAGAAGGGCCATAAAATCTCTGAAAAATAATAACAACATCATCATTAAACCAGCGGACAAGGGTGGTGCTATAGTCATGATGAACACATCAGACTACATACAGGAGGCACACAGACAGCTGAATGACACACACTACTACTCCAAGTTGGATTCAGACCCCACAGTGGAGTACTCCAAAAAACTAAAAAAGGTTATCTCCGGCCTATCTGATGGAGCAATAAGCCTAAGCAGCCTCATACCAGCAAGTCCAAGGACAAGGACTTTTTATATGCTTCCAAAACTGCACAAACCTGGGAACCCAGGGAGACCGATCATCTCATGTGTTGGGACTCTCACTGAACAAATCTCTGGATGGGTGGAGGGCACTCTGAAACCCCTAGTGAAGGATACAGCCAGCTACCTACAGGATACTACAGACCTATTAAACAAACTATCCACTATAGGTCCCCTTCCAGATGGAACCATCCTGGCCACCATGGATGTAGAATCCCTGTACTCCAACATCCCACACCAGGACGGTATAAATGCCTGCCAGTTTTTCATGGAAAAGCGAGGTATGCACGCTGAATCGGTGGTGAAACTGACAAAATTCATCCTCACTCACAATTACTTCTCCTTTGGTGACTGCATCTATTTACAACGGACCGGCACCGCAATGGGGAGCAAAATGGCGCCACAGTACGCTAATCTCTTCATGGCCAAGCTGGAGAGTGACTTCCTCTCCACCTGCACCATTAGGCCTCGGGCCTACTATCGCTTCATTGATGATATCCTAATCATTTGGACCGGGTCTGAGGAACAGCTGAAAACCTTCCATGAACAGTTCAACCAGTTCCATACCACCATCAACCTGATGCTCAATCACTCCTTCTCCGAAATAAACTTCCTGGATGCAGTCATCAAGATACAGGACAACAAAATTGAGACATCGCTGTATCGGAAACCAATTGACCGCCCTACGTACCTAAGATGGGATAGTTTTCATCCTAAACACATAAAGAACTCCATTGTATACAGCCAGGCCATCAGATACCATCGCATATGTTCAAACCCTGCAGATAGGGACGAACACCTTGGGGGCCTCAAAAACACATTCTTGAGGCAGGGTTACCATCCAAGAACAGTTGATAACCAAATCACCAGAGCCACCAGGATACCAAGATCGGAGTTATTAAAATACAATACCAAACAGGAGAACACTCGGGTACCCCTGGTTGTCACATATAACCCCCACCTGGAGACGCTGAGAGGAATCACACGCAAATTACATCCACTACTGCAAAAAGACAACCGTCTAAAATCCATATTTTCTGACCCCCCTCTCCTATGCTACAGACAGCCACCAAACCTCAGGAATATGATTATTAGCAGCTCTCTGTCACCTCCAACTAACAAAGGAACATTCCCATGTGGACAGAAGAGGTGCAAAACCTGCCCCCACATACTGACCACTGACAAGATAGAGATACCAAACTCTAACAGGGAATATAAAATCCCAGGTACGTTCACCTGTAACACACCTAATGTGGTGTATTTGATCATTTGCACCAAATGTTCCACTGAAAATCTGTATGTTGGAGAGACTGGTCAGAAACTCAGAATGAGAATTAATTCACATCGCCATACAATCAAACAACAGAGAACTGATCTTCCCGTGCCAAATCATTTTTGCCAGGAACACCACAGCATCATCAATGACATGAAAATCTTGATCTTAAAAGGGAACTTTAAATCAAGGAAACAGCGACTGATTTATGAGTACAAGGCCATGACCCTATTCCAGACGTTGGACAATGGGATGAACATCTCACGTGGGTTTATGTCTTTTTATACACATCATTAAGACAGCCATTAAGATAAGAACTGGGGGATCTGGCAATTGATTGTTTGTTGTTATAAGTATATAGTAATAAGCCTCTTCCCCCCTCCCTCCTGTAATTCTAGCCCTGTGTCCAGTTATAAATATGCAGCCTCTACAGAGTGTTTTTTAGTTATATCTGAAGAAGAAGCTCAGAGGAAAGCTTCGAAACGTCATATTCTGTCATCATTATGAGTTAGCCATTAAAAAAGGTATCACCTACTGAAGACTTGCAAAGTTTTTTTTTTGTTTTTTATATTTTATAACCACTGGCTAACACGGTACCAAAACAAACATTTTCCTTTTACCATAATGAAGGCAGAAATACAAATTTGTATTCCACCTTTGTATCCCCTTACTTTTTTCTTATACAGTATGGTGTAAAAGAAATATACTGTAGAAATATCATGATCAACAAAATGCAAATGAGGCGATTGTTGTTTTTTTTTTTTTTTGCTCATCTCTAGACAAAGCAGTTTGGGGCAGAAATGAAAATGTCAAAGAAAATGAAGTTGTCTGAAGTTGGCTTTAGACCCAAGATAAATATTACCAAAGTGGACAATTCCTACTGCCCCCTACCTTATTCACGTATACAAATGGTAGATAGATGAATTAATTAGATAGATAGATAGATAGATAGATAGATAGATAGATAGATAGATAGATACAAAAATAGTAGTATAGAGCAGCACCAGAAAGAGACCTGACCCGGTCAGTGGGTGCAAGTTCCAAGTGATCAGGCATATGACCACATGTAGATAATGCAGCAAATGAACAGCACTCCAAAAATAAATAAAAAAAGGTGAGGATTTATTCCACAGCAACGTTTCGGTCCCAGAAGTGCAGGATTTTTCTCAAGCATAGATAGATAGATTAGATAAATAGACAATAGATTAGGTAGGCACATAGATTAGAATGTAGATCAGGCAGTACTCTCTTTCTCTGTTCACTAATCCTCTGTTTTTTGGCTCATTGATCCTTCCTCTGTTATTGTACAGTATTACAACAGATGTATAATTTCACAACATGATAACAAAAGCCTTGAAAAGCTTTACCATTGGGTGGTCACACACAAACACAAATAGATAGGATAGTTAGAATATCACTTCATGATAACTTACCACCAAACCACGTTGTGTTTAGATCACATGCTTTACTTGTGATACACATACCTGGACATGTCCATCCAATAGGATAGGTAAGGGAGGACATTTACATTCTCAGATAACACTATGTCATTCAAAAATACATTGCTTTAACATAGTAACTAATGCCTCAAAGATTAATTGTAACTAAATAACAACATGTTAATAAACAATGAAGCTAGTTTACATATAATATATAATATAATAATTGTGTAAATGTATTCAAAGCTCAAAGATATCATTCATGAAAATTATTAGACTGTTGTGAGGATATGATTATCAGAATTATATTGGAACCATGAAAACACATTCAGTGGGATAAATTATCTTAGCAGTTATGTTTCACAGCAATAACCTGGCCATATTGTAAAACAAACAACTAAGCATTACAGAACAGGATAAACTTACTGGTGTTCCTACTGTATGATTCCCTGTGGACTTACCTGAAGAAGATCCTATCATCAACTATGGCAAGAAATCCCTGCAAATGCCTAAAGATAAACAGTACTTGCTTGTTGTAGTTCCAGTTGTATATATAAAAAGCCTCAACTTCCCCCTGAAGTACTTGAAGTGTGGAAGTGATTGAGACATTCAATACCAAGGTCACTTAGCTAATTCAGGTACCTGGAAGCATTTTGTGCCTCTAAACAATGTGTACAAAATTCCTATCATCTTCCTTGGTCTTCATTCCTTAGTGCAATACTATCCCTCAAGTTCTTCCTACTCTCCTTACAAGTTGAAGTGCATATTCCAATGTATGGGTATATGCAGCAGATATTCTTTTGATGCTGAACTTCTGTTTCTAATTTAAAGGCTAGTCCGGCAATACATTCTTACTATAAGGGTAAACGGCCTTGTTGCTATACATTTTATTTAGAAAAATATTGTAATTAGAGATGAGCAAGTAGTGAAATACTCAATATTCGATATTCATTTTGAGTGGACCAGTGGTTCTCAACCTTTCTAATGCCGTGATCCCGCAATACAGTTCCTCATTCAGTTTGGAACATGCATCCATAACGGCATGCATTCCAGCTGCAGACAGTAGCACGGCTTCTCAGCGGCTAAAGCCATCGGAAGTATGTATTTTCTGATGGCTTTAGGCAAACCTACCAACTTTTGAAGATCAGAAAGAGGGCTAAAACTTGTGGTAGTAGCTCCACCCACTTTTATGCTGACTCCGCCCATTCTAATTTTTCATGTGCTCCCTCACGGTATAATCCTCCTATAGTCACCCGTACATTATATGTCCCTCTGCCATCTCTCCCCCAGTTTCATATAACCCATTCATCTGCCCCCACTTTCATGTCCCCCATCTCTGCTCACAGTTTCATGTCCCCCATCTCTGCCCCCAGTTTCATGTCCCCTATCTCTTCCCCAGTTTCATGTCCCTCCATCTCTGCCCCAGTGTCATGCTGTACCCCACCCCTTCATCTGCCCACAGTTTCATGTCCCCCTTCTCTTCCCCAAGTTTCATGCCCCTCATCTGTTCCCTAGTTTTATGTTCCCCCATCTCTGCCCACAGTTTCATGTCCCTCCATATCTTCCCCCAGTGTCATGCCACCCCCCTTTATCTGCCCAGAGATTTATGTCTCTCCATCTCTGCCCCCAGTGTCATGCCGTCCCCCCTTCATCTGCCCACAGTTTCATGTCCCTCCATCTCTGTCCCCAGTGTCATGCCATTCCCCCCCTTCATCTGCCCCAGTGTCATGCCGTCCCCCCCCCTTCATCTGCCCCCAGTTTCATGGGCCCCTTCATTATGTTCCACCTTAATGTTTAAAACAAAAAAACCCACTTATACTTACCTTCCAACGCTCGCCCACTGCTCTCTTCGCAGTCTCGCTCACTTATAGTTAAAGCAGGAGCTGAGCTGTGACAATTCCTGCTTTAATCGCTTGTGTGTTCAACTCATCAGTGTCCTCCGGGCGCTGATGAGTTGAAACCGGGACGGTTGGGAGGTATGCTTTAGGCGACCCCTGTGTTTTGGTCATTCAACCCCGCCAGGGTCGCAACCCACAGGTTGAGAACCACTGGAGCAGACCCTCAATATTCGACTATTCGACCGAATATCAAATCCCATTATAATCTATGGGGAAAAAATACTCTTTACAGGGGAAACAACTATTCGACTAATGAGAGTCACCAAGTCCACAACGACACCCCAGGAAATGATGCCAACACCTCTGCAATGCAACTGGGACAGCAGGGGAAGCATGTCTGGGTGCATCTAACATGCCCAAGTCCCAGGATTACCCCACTATCAAAGCCTATGAACTAGACACTCCAAACTCAATATGGAAATTGGAAAAATACTTGGAAACCTTCTTTCCTCTACATTAGTATGGATAGAAACACAAATTTTAAGGTAAAAAAAAACATTAGCATGCATCCCTTTAAATCGCGTTGCCCATGACAACCACAGATGCATAGGCAATGGGAAATCCAACAGCCCCCACCCTTAACTGCGATTGTTTATGTGTGTGTGATGTGGTGAGCCCTCCAAAAATTACTTTTATGGCCCTTCACGTGAGCCCTTCCAAATTAAGTTAGAGGACCTTAAGCTGAGCCATACAAAAATTTACTTTTCAGGCCCTTAGGGTGAGCCCTCCAAAACTTAGCTTCAGGCCCTTGGGGTGAGTTGAGCCTTGTACCGGCAGAGTATTAGGCCCTTGAAGTCAGTTGAGCCTTGCACCAGCAGAGTATTAGGCCCTTAATGTGAGTTGAGCCTTGTACCAGCAGAGTTTTAGGCCCTTGAAGTGAGTTGAGCCTTGTACCAGCAGAGTTTTAGGCCGTTAAAGTGAGTTGAGCCTTTGTGGAGCAGTCATATAGTAGTTGTATCATCAAACAAGTGAGTTGAGCCTTGCACCAGCAGAGTTTTAGGCCCTTTGGATGAGTTGAGCCTTGTACCAGCAGAGTTTTAGGCCCTGCGGGTGAATTGAGCCTTTAACCAGCAGTGTTTTTGGCCCTTTGGTTGAGTTGAGCCTTGTAGCAGCAGAGTTTTAGTTATTGGCCCTTTGGGTGAATTGAGCCTAGTAGCAGCAGAGTTTTAGTTTTTGGCCCTTTGGGTGAATTGAGCCTTTAACTAGCAGAGTATTAGGCCCTTGAAGTCAGTTGAGCCTTGTCCCAGCAGAGTATTAGGCCCTTGAAGTGAGTTGAGCCTTGTAATAGCAGAGCTTTAGGACCTTGAGGTGAGTTGAGCCTTGCACCGGCAGAGATTTAGGCCCTTAAAATGAGTTGAGTCTTGGTGGAGCGGTCATATAGTACTTGTATCATCAAAAAAGTGAGTTAGGCCTTGCACCAGCAGAGTTTTAGGCCCCTTGGGTGAGTTGAGCCTTGTACCGGCAGAGTTTTAGGCCCTTAAAGTGAGTTGAGCCTTGTACCAGCAGAGTTTTAGGCCCTTGAGATGAATTGAGCCTTGCACCGGCAGAGATGTAGACCCTTTGGGTGAGTTGAGCCTTGTAGTGGAAGAGTTTTAGGCCTATTGGGTGAGTTGAGCCTTGCACCGGCAGAGATTTAGGCCCTTAAAATGAGTTGAGTCTTGGTGGAGCGGTCATATAGTACTTGTATCATCAAAAAAGTGAGTTAGGCCTTGCACCAGCAGAGTTTTAGGCCCCTTGGGTGAGTTGAGCCTTGTACCGGCAGAGTTTTAGGCCCTTAAAGTGAGTTGAGCCTTTTACGAGCAGAGTTTTTGGCTCTTTGCGTGAATTGAGCCTTTAAACAGCAGAGTTTTAGTTATTGGCCCTTTGGGTGAGTTGAGCCTTTTACCAGCAGAGTTTTAGTTATTGGCCCTTTGGGTGAATTGAGCCTTGCACCAGCAGCATTTTTGGCCCTTTGGGTGAGTTGAGCCTTTAACCAACAATGTTTTTGGCCCTTTGGGTGAGTTGAGCCTTTAACCAGCAGTGTTTTTGGCCCTTGAGGTGAGTTGAGCCTTTAACCAGCAGAGATTTAGTTTTTTGGCCCTTTGGGTGAGTTGAGCCTTTAACCAGCAGAGTTTTAGTTATTGGCCCTTTGGGTGGATTGAGCCTTGCACCAGCATTGTTTTTGACCCTTGAGGCGAGTTGAGCCTTTAACCAGCAGAGATTTGTTGGCCCTTTGGGTGAGTTGAGCCTTTAACCAGCAGTGTTTTTGGCCCTTTGCGTGAATTGAGCCTTTAAACAGCAGAGTTTTAGTTATTGGCCCTTTGGGTGAGTTGAGCCTTTTACCAGCAGAGTTTTAGTTATTGGCCCTTTGGGTGAATTGAGCCTTGCACCAGCAGCGTTTTTTGGCCCTTTGGGTGAGTTGAGCCTTTAACCAGCAGTGTTTTTGGCCCTTTGCGTGAATTGAGCCTTTGAACAGCAGAGTTTTAGTTATTGGCCCTTTGGGTGAGTTGAGCCTTTTACCAGCAGAGTTTTAGTTATTGGCCCTTTGGGTGAATTGAGCCTTGCACCAGCAGCGTTTTTGGCCCTTTGGGTGAGTTGAGCCTTTAACCAGCAGTGTTTTTGGCCCTTTGCGTGAATTGAGCCTTTAAACAGCAGAGTTTTAGTTATTGGCCCTTTGGGTGAGTTGAGCCTTTAACCAACAGAGTTTTAGTTATTGGCCCTTTGGGTGGATTGAGCCTTGCACCAGCATTGTTTTTGACCCTTGAGGCGAGTTGAGCCTTTAACCAGCAGAGATTTGTTGGCCCTTTGGGTGAGTTGAGCCTTTAACCAGCAGTGTTTTTGGCCCTTTGGGTGAATTGAGCCTTTAAACAGCAGTTTTAGTTTTTGGCTCTTGAGATGAATTGAGGATTGTAGGAGCATAATATTATGCTCTTAGTATGAATTGAGCCTTGTGGGAGCCTAATATTAGGCCCTTGAGGTGAGCCTTAATGGGGTGATTTTAAATTTTATTTTTCAACTGCGATGGTGGAGGAGGAGGAGGAGGAGGAACTGGAGAGCTGGAGCACACACATGGAACTTCATGTTGGGGTGCTTGACACTGGTGGACATGCAAATGATGGGTCAATCCAGTGGCAGTTCATTTTGATCAGCGTCAGCACTGTCAGCTGACAGACGGTGATGATGCCACTGGCTGTGCTGAAGACCCTTTCCAATAGAACGCTGGCGGTAGGGCAGGACAGAACCTCCAAGGCATAAAGTGCAAGTTCAAGCCACAAGCACAACTTTGACACCCAATAAGTGTAGGGCGCAGAGGGATCGGAGAGGACAGAGCTGTGGTCGGCCAGGTATTCACGCAACATGCGCTTATATTTGTCCCTCCTGGTGACACTAGGCCCCACAGTGGTGGTAGTCTGGCGAGGGGGATGCCATTAAGGTGTCCCACACCTTGAAGAGTGTGCCCCTGCTGGATGTGGACTGGATGGCAGTTGTTAGCCTCTTGGAGGAACTATCATCTCTACTGCCAATGACAGTTGATGGAAATATTTCCATCATATTTTGCACAAGTTGCTTGTGGCAATCAGGAATGTGATTGGCCCTCCCCTCTACCGGAATGAAAGACGATATATTATTTTTATCCCGGTGGTCGAGAATTGCAAAAATCCAGTATTGGTTGCTCTCCAGGATTTTGACAATGCGTTTGTCACTGGAAAAGCAGCCCAACATGAAGTCAGCCAGGTGTGCCGGAGTGTTACTTGGCATGACTTCGCTGCCCCCACCGGAAGGGTCACTGTCCATTTCCTCCTCTTCCTCCTCTAGAGATGAGCGAACAGTGTTCTATAGAACTCATGTTCGATCGGATATTAGACTGTTCGGCATGTTCAAATCGAATCGAACACCGCGTGGTAAAGTGCGCCATTACTCGATTCCCCTCGACACTGGTGACGGTGGGACAGGAACTACGACACCGGTGACGTTGAAAAAAGTAGGCAAAACCCATTGGCTGCCGAAAACATGTGACCTCTAATTTAAAAGAACAGCGACGCCCAGCTTCGCGTCATTCTGAGCTTGCAATTCACCGGGGACGGAGGTTTCCGTCCAGTTAGCTAGGGCTTAGATTCTGGGTAGGCAGGGACAGGCTAGGATAGGAAGGAGAAGACAACCAACAGCTCTTATAAGAGCTAAATTCCAGGGAGAAGCTTGTCAGTGTAACGTGGCACTGACGGGCTCAATCGCCGCAACCCAGCTTTCCCAGGATCCTGAATGGAATACACTGACAGTGTATTCCCGTATACCCTATATATACCCCCGATACCCGTTCCAACGGTGTGCCCCCCCACCTTCACCCCAGAAATACACTGCAAGTCCCCTAGCAATAGAATTGGGGCTATATACACCCACTATTTTTGCTACTGCCATATAGTGCCATTGTCTGACTGGGAATTCAAAGAATATATTGGGGTTACAAATACCCTCATTTCTTGCTACTGGTATATAGTGCCAGTTTCTGACTGGTAATTCAAAGAATATATTGGGGTTACGTGCACCCACAATTTTTGCTACTGGTATATAGTGCCATTGTCTGACTGGGAATTCAAAGAATATATTGGGGTTACAAATACCCTCATTTCTTGCTACTGCCATATAGTGCCAGTTTCTGACTGGTAATTCAAAGAATATAATGGGGTTACGTGCACCCACAATTTTTGCTACTGGTATATAGTGCCATTGTCTGACTGGGAATTCAAAGAATATATTAGGGTTACAAATACCCTCATTTCTTGCTACTGCCATATAGTGCCAGTTTCTGACTGGTAATTCAAAGAATATATTGGGGTTACGTGCACCCACAATTTTTGCTACTGGTATATAGTGCCATTGTCTGACTGGGAATTCAAAGAATATATTGGGGTTACAAATACCCTCATTTCTTGCTACTGCCATATAGTGCCAGTTTCTGACTGGTAATTCAAAGAATATATTGGGGTTACGTGCACCCACAATTTTTGCTACTGGTATATAGTGCCATTGTCTGACTGGGAATTCAAAGAATATATTGGGGTTACAAATACCCTCATTTCTTGCTACTGCCATATAGTGCCAGTTTCTGACTGGTAATTCAAAGAATATATTGGGGTTATAAATACCCTCATTTCGTGCTACTGCCATATAGTGCCAGTTTCTGACTGGTAATTCAAAGAATATATTGGGGTTACGTGCACCCACAATTTTTGCTACTGGTATATAGTGCCATTGTCTGACTGGGAATTCAAAGAATATATTGGGGTTACAAATACCCTCATTTCTTGCTACTGCCATATAGTGCCAGTTTCTGATTGGTAATTCAAAGAATATATTGGGGTTACGTGCACACACAATTTTTGCTACTGGTATATAGTGCCATTGTCTGACTGGGAATTCAAAGAATATATTGGGGTTACAAATACCCTCATTTCTTGCTACTTGTATATAGTGCCAGTTTCTGACTGGTAATTCAAAGAATATATTGGGGTTACGTGCACCCACAATTTTTGCTACTGATATATAGTGCCATTGTCTGACTGGGAATTCAAAGAATATATTAGGGTTACAAATACCCTCATTTCTTGCTACTGCCATATAGTGCCAGTTTCTGACTGGTAATTCAAAGAATATATTGGGGTTACGTGCACCCACAATTTTTGCTACTGGTATATAGTGCCATTGTCTGACTGGGAATTCAAAGAATATATTGGGGTTACAAATACCCTCATTTCTTGCTACTGCCATATAGTGCCAGTTTCTGACTGGTAATTCAAAGAATATATTGGGGTTACGTGCACCCACAATTTTTGCTACTGGTATATAGTGCCATTGTCTGACTGGGAATTCAAAGAATATATTAGGGTTACAAATACCCTCATTTCTTGCTACTGCCATATAGTGCCAGTTTCTGACTGGTAATTCAAAGAATATATTGGGGTTACGTGCACCCACAATTCTTGCTACTGCCATATAGTGCCAGTTTCTGACTGGTAATTCAAAGAATATATTGGGGTTACGTGCACCCACAATTTTTGCTACTGGTATATAGTGCCATTGTCTGACTGGGAATTCAAAGAATATATTAGGGTTACAAATACCCTCATTTCTTGCTACTGCCATATAGTGCCAGTTTCTGACTGGTAATTCAAAGAATATATTGGGGTTTTGTGCACCCACAATTTTTGCTACTGGTATATAGTGCCATTGTCTGACTGGGAATTCAAAGAATATATTGGGGTTACAAATACCCTCATTTCTTGCTACTGCCATATAGTGCCAGTTTCTGACTGGTAATTCAAAGAATATATTGGGGTTACGTGCACCCACAATTTTTGCTACTGGTATATAGTGCCATTGTCTGACTGGGAATTCAAAGAATATATTGAGGTTACAAATACCCTCATTTCTTGCTACTGCCATATAGTGCCAGTTTCTGACTGGTAATTCAAAGAATATATTGGGGTTATAAATACCCTCATTTCTTGCTACTGCCATATAGTGCCAGTTTCTGACTGGTAATTCAAAGAATATATTGGGGTTACGTGCACCCACAATTTTTGCTACTGGTATATAGTGCCATTGTCTGACTGGGAATTCAAAGAATATATTGGGGTTACAAATACCCTCATTTCTTGCTACTGCCATATAGTGCCAGTTTCTGACTGGTAATTCAAAGAATATATTGGGGTTACGTGCACCCACAATTTTTGCTACTGGTATATAGTGCCATTGTCTGACTGGGAATTCAAAGAATATATTGGGGTTACAAATACCCTCATTTCTTGCTACTGCCATATAGTGCCAGTTTCTGACTGGTAATTCAAAGAATATATTGGGGTTATAAATACCCTCATTTCTTGCTACTGCCATATAGTGCCAGTTTCTGACTGGTAATTCAAAGAATATATTGGGGTTACGTGCACCCACAATTTTTGCTACTGGTATATAGTGCCATTGTCTGACTGGGAATTCAAAGAATATATTGGGGTTACAAATACCCTCATTTCTTGCTACTGCCATATAGTGCCAGTTTCTGATTGGTAATTCAAAGAATATATTGGGGTTACGTGCACACACAATTTTTGCTACTGGTATATAGTGCCATTGTCTGACTGGGAATTCAAAGAATATATTGGGGTTACAAATACCCTCATTTCTTGCTACTTGTATATAGTGCCAGTTTCTGACTGGTAATTCAAAGAATATATTGGGGTTACGTGCACCCACAATTTTTGCTACTGATATATAGTGCCATTGTCTGACTGGGAATTCAAAGAATATATTAGGGTTACAAATACCCTCATTTCTTGCTACTGCCATATAGTGCCAGTTTCTGACTGGTAATTCAAAGAATATATTGGGGTTACGTGCACCCACAATTTTTGCTACTGGTATATAGTGCCATTGTCTGACTGGGAATTCAAAGAATATATTGGGGTTACAAATACCCTCATTTCTTGCTACTGCCATATAGTGCCAGTTTCTGACTGGTAATTCAAAGAATATATTGGGGTTACGTGCACCCACAATTTTTGCTACTGGTATATAGTGCCATTGTCTGACTGGGAATTCAAAGAATATATTAGGGTTACAAATACCCTCATTTCTTGCTACTGCCATATAGTGCCAGTTTCTGACTGGTAATTCAAAGAATATATTGGGGTTACGTGCACCCACAATTCTTGCTACTGCCATATAGTGCCAGTTTCTGACTGGTAATTCAAAGAATATATTGGGGTTACGTGCACCCACAATTTTTGCTACTGGTATATAGTGCCATTGTCTGACTGGGAATTCAAAGAATATATTAGGGTTACAAATACCCTCATTTCTTGCTACTGCCATATAGTGCCAGTTTCTGACTGGTAATTCAAAGAATATATTGGGGTTTTGTGCACCCACAATTTTTGCTACTGGTATATAGTGCCATTGTCTGACTGGGAATTCAAAGAATATATTGGGGTTACAAATACCCTCATTTCTTGCTACTGCCATATAGTGCCAGTTTCTGACTGGTAATTCAAAGAATATATTGGGGTTACGTGCACCCACAATTTTTGCTACTGGTATATAGTGCCATTGTCTGACTGGGAATTCAAAGAATATATTGAGGTTACAAATACCCTCATTTCTTGCTACTGCCATATAGTGCCAGTTTCTGACTGGTAATTCAAAGAATATATTGGGGTTATAAATACCCTCATTTCTTGCTACTGCCATATAGTGCCAGTTTCTGACTGGTAATTCAAAGAATTTATTGGGGTTACGTGCACCCACAATTTTTGCTACTGGTATATAGTGCCATTGTCTGACTGGGAATTCAAAGAATATATTGGGGTTACAAATACCCTCATTTCTTGCTACTGCCATATAGTGCCAGTTTCTGACTGGTAATTCAAAGAATATATTGGGGTTACGTGCACCCACAATTTTTGCTACTGGTATATAGTGCCATTGTCTGACTGGGAATTCAAAGAATATATTGGGGTTACAAATACCCTCATTTCTTGCTACTGCCATATAGTGCCAGTTTCTGACTGGTAATTCAAAGAATATATTGGGGTTATAAATACCCTCATTTCTTGCTACTGCCATATAGTGCCAGTTTCTGACTGGTAATTCAAAGAATATATTGGGGTTACGTGCACCCACAATTTTTGCTACTGGTATATAGTGCCATTGTCTGACTGGGAATTCAAAGAATATATTAGGGTTACAAATACCCTCATTTCTTGCTACTGCCATATAGTGCCAGTTTCTGACTGGTAATTCAAAGAATATATTGGGGTTACGTGCACCCACAATTTTTGCTACTGGTATATAGTGCCATTGTCTGACTGGGAATTCAAAGAATATATTGGGGTTACAAATACCCTCATTTCATGCTACTGCCATATAGTGCCAGTTTCTGACTGGTAATTCAAAGAATATATTGGGGTTATGTGCACCCACAATTTTTGCTACTGGTATATAAAGCCATTGTCTGGCTGGGAATTCAAAGAATATATTGGGGTTACAAATACCCTCATTTCTTGCTACTTGTATATAGTGCCAGTTTCTGACTGGTAATTCAAAGAATATATTGGGGTTACGTGCACCCACAATTTTTGCTACTGGTATATAGTGCCATTGTCTGACTGGGAATTCAAAGAATATATTGGGGTTACAAATACCCTCATTTCTTGCTACTGCCATATAGTGCCAGTTTCTGACTGGTAATTCAAAGAATATATTGGGGTTACGTGCACCCACAATTTTTGCTACTGGTATATAGTGCCATTGTCTGACTGGGAATTCAAAGAATATATTAGGGTTACAAATACCCTCATTTCTTGCTACTGCCATATAGTGCCAGTTTCTGACTGGTAATTCAAAGAATATATTGGGGTTACGTGCACCCACAATTCTTGCTACTGCCATATAGTGCCAGTTTCTGACTGGTAATTCAAAGAATATATTGGGGTTACGTGCACCCACAATTCTTGCTACTGCCATATAGTGCCAGTTTCTGACTGGTAATTCAAAGAATATATTGGGGTTACGTGCACCCACAATTTTTGCTACTGGTATATAGTGCCATTGTCTGACTGGGAATTCAAAGAATATATTAGGGTTACAAATACCCTCATTTCTTGCTACTGCCATATAGTGCCAGTTTCTGACTGGTAATTCAAAGAATATATTGGGGTTTTGTGCACCCACAATTTTTGCTACTGGTATATAGTGCCATTGTCTGACTGGGAATTCAAAGAATATATTGGGGTTACAAATACCCTCATTTCTTGCTACTGCCATATAGTGCCAGTTTCTGACTGGTAATTCAAAGAATATATTGGGGTTACGTGCACCCACAATTTTTGCTACTGGTATATAGTGCCATTGTCTGACTGGGAATTCAAAGAATATATTGAGGTTACAAATACCCTCATTTCTTGCTACTGCCATATAGTGCCAGTTTCTGACGGGTAATTCAAAGAATATATTGGGGTTATAAATACCCTCATTTCTTGCTACTGCCATATAGTGCCAGTTTCTGACTGGTAATTCAAAGAATATATTGGGGTTACGTGCACCCACAATTTTTGCTACTGGTATATAGTGCCATTGTCTGACTGGGAATTCAAAGAATATATTGGGGTTACAAATACCCTCATTTCTTGCTACTGCCATATAGTGCCAGTTTCTGACTGGTAATTCAAAGAATATATTGGGGTTACGTGCACCCACAATTTTTGCTACTGGTATATAGTGCCATTGTCTGACTGGGAATTCAAAGAATATATTGGGGTTACAAATACCCTCATTTCTTGCTACTGCCATATAGTGCCAGTTTCTGACTGGTAATTCAAAGAATATATTGGGGTTACGTGCACCCACAATTTTTGCTACTGGTATATAGTGCCATTGTCTGACTGGGAATTCAAAGAATATATTGGGGTTACAAATACCCTCATTTCTTGCTACTGCCATATAGTGCCAGTTTCTGACTGGTAATTCAAAGAATATATTGGGGTTATAAATACCCTCATTTCTTGCTACTGCCATATAGTGCCAGTTTCTGACTGGTAATTCAAAGAATATATTGGGGTTACGTGCACCCACAATTTTTGCTACTGGTATATAGTGCCATTGTCTGACTGGGAATTCAAAGAATATATTGGGGTTACAAATACCCTCATTTCTTGCTACTGCCATATAGTGCCAGTTTCTGATTGGTAATTCAAAGAATATATTGGGGTTACGTGCACACACAATTTTTGCTACTGGTATATAGTGCCATTGTCTGACTGGGAATTCAAAGAATATATTGGGGTTACAAATACCCTCATTTCTTGCTACTGCCATATAGTGCCAGTTTCTGACTGGTAATTCAAAGAATATATTGGGGTTACGTGCACCCACAATTTTTGCTACTGGTATATAGTGCCAGTTTCTAACTGGGAATTCAAAATGCGCAAGGCTCCTGGAAAGGGACGTGGACGAGGCCGTGGGCGAGGTCGGGGGAATGGTTCTGGGGAGCAAGGTAGCAGTGAAGCCACAGGGCGTCCCGTGCCTACTCCTCTGGGGCAGCAAGCATTGCGCCACTCCACAGTGCCAGGGTTGCTTGCCACATTAACTAAACTGCAGGGTACAAACCTTAGTAGGCCCGAGAACCAGGAACAGGTCTTGCAATGGCTGTCAGAGAACGCTTACAGCACATTGTCCAGCAGCCAGTCAGACTCTGCCTCCTCTCCTCCTATTACCCAACAGTCTTGTCCTCCTTCCTCCCAAAATTCCCAAGCTTCACAGAACAATAACCCCAACTGTCCCTGCTCCCCAGAGCTGTTCTCCGCTCCTTTCATTGTCCCTCAACCTGCCCCTCCACGTCACGATTCCACGAACTTAACAGAGGAGCATCTGTGTCCAGATGCTCAAACACTAGAGTCTCCTCCATCTCCGTTCGATTTGGTGGTGGATGACCAGCAACCCACCCTCATCGACGATGATGTGACGCAGTTGCCGTCAGGGCATCCAGTTGACCGGCACATTGTGCGGGAGGAGGAGATGAGACAGGAGTTGGAAGAGGAAGTGGTGGATGATGAGGACACTGACCCGACCTGGACAGGAGGGATGTCAAGTGGGGAAAGTAGTGTGGATGTTGAGGCAGGTGCAGCACCAAAAAGGGTAGCTAGAGGCAGAGGCAGAGGTCAGCAGCTTAGGCGAAGACAGGCCACACCCGGAATCTCCCAAGATGTTCCAGTTCGTACCCAGCCCCGAAAAACTCCCACCTCGAGGGCACGTTTCTCGAAGGTGTGGAGTTTTTTCAAGGAATGCGCCGAGGACAGATATAGTGTTGTCTGCACAATTTGCCTCTCGAAATTGATTAGGGGCTCTGAGAAGAGCAACCTGTCCACCACTTCAATGCGCCGTCATTTGGAATCCAAGCACTGGAATCAGTGGCAGGCAGCAACGGCAGGACAAAGGCCGCCTGCCGTTCACGCCACTGCCACTGCCTCTGCCTCTGCCACTGCCACTGCTGACTGTGCTGGCGATGCACTCCAGAGGACGAGCCAGGACACCACTTCATCTTCCTCCGCCACTTTGTTGACTTCTTCCTCATCCTCCCCTGTTCCTGTCTTATCTCCTTCTCCTGCACCATCAAAGGCACCATCAGGCGCTTCTTTACAACAACCCACCATCTCTCAGACATTGGAGCGGCGGCAGAAATACACTGCTAACCACCTACACGCGCAAGCCTTGAACGCCAACATCGCTAAACTGCTGGCCCAGGAGATGTTGGCGTTCCGGCTTGTTGAAACTCCCGCCTTCCTGGACCTGATGGCAACTGCGGCACCTCGCTATGCCGTCCCTAGCCGTCACTACTTCTCCCGGTGTGCCGTCCCCGCCTTGCACCAGCACGTGTCACTCAACATCAGGCGGGCCCTTAGTTCTGCGCTTTGTACAAAGGTCCACTTGACCACCGACGCGTGGACAAGTGCATGCGGACAGGGACGCTACATTTCACTGACGGCACACTGGGTGAATGTAGTTGAGGCTGGGACTGCTTCCCAAACTGGCCCGGTGTACCTCGTCTCCCCGCCTAACATTCCTGGCAGGGACACGAGAAGAACACCCCCCTCCTCCTCCTCCTCCACCGCCTCCTCCTCCGCCACCGCCTCCTCCTCCGCTGTTAGATTGACCCCAGCTACGAGTTGGAAACGTTGCAGCACTGGCGTTGGTAGACGTCAGCAGGCTGTGCTGAAGCTGATCAGCTTGGGGGACAGACAGCATACCTCCTCCGAGGTGAGGGATGCCCTCCTCGATGAGACGGCAATATGGTTTGAGCCGCTGCACCTGGGCCCAGGCATGGTCGTTTGTGATAACGGCCGGAACCTGGTAGCAGCTCTGGAGCTTGCCGGACTCCAACATGTTCCATGCCTGGCCCACGTCTTCAACCTAGTGGTGCAACGTTTCCTAAAGAGCTACCCCAAAGTTCCAGAGCTACTGGTGAAAGTGCGGCGCATGTGTGCCCACTTTCGCAAGTCGACAGTAGCCGCTGCTAGCTTAAAATCTCTCCAGCAACGCCTGCATGTGCCACAACACCGGCTTTTGTGCGACGTCCCCACACGCTGGAACTCAACGTTTCAGATGTTGAATAGAGTGGTTGAGCAGCAGAGACCTTTGATGGAATACCAGCTACAAAACCCTAGGGTGCCACAAAGTCAGCTGCCTCAGTTTCACATCCATGAGTGGCCATGGATGAGAGACCTTTGTGACATCCTACGGGTGTTTGAGGAGTCCACAAGGAGGGTGAGCTCTGAGGATGCGATGGTGAGCCTTACAATCCCGCTCTTGTGTGTTCTGAGAGAATCCCTGATTGACATCATGGATAACTCAGATCACATAGAGGAGTCAGGGATAGCATCCGATCCGTCACAGCTGGAGAGTAGGTCCACACATCTGTCCGCTTCACTGCGTTTAATGGAGGAGGAGGAGGAGGAGGAGGAGGAAGAAGAGTTGTCCGATGATGTGATGGTGATACAGGAGGCTTCCGGGCAACTTCGAATCGTCCCATTGTTGCAGCGCGGATGGGTAGACATGGAGGATGAGGAGGAAATGGAGAGTGAACTTTCCGGTGGGGCCAGAGGAGTCATGCCAACTAACACTGTGGCAGACATGGCTGAGTTCATGTTGGGGTGCTTTACAACCGACAAGCGTATTGTCAAAATCATGGAGGACAACCAGTACTGTATCTTTGCTATCCTTGACCCCCGGTATAAAAACAACATCTCATCTTTTATTCCGGTAGAGGGGAGGGCCAATCGCATCAATGCTTGCCACAGGCAATTGGTGCAGAATATGATGGAGATGTTTCCAGCATGTGACGTTGGCGGCAGGGAGGGCAGTTCCTCCAGTAGGCGACCAAGTTCTCACCGGTCCACACAAACGAGGGGCACACTGTCTAAGGTCTGGGACACCTTGATGGCACCCCCTCGCCAAAATGCCGCCACGGAGGGTCCTAGTGTCACCAGGCGTGAGAAGTATAGGCGCATGTTGCGGGAATACCTTTCCGACCACAGCCCTGTCCTCTCCGACCCCTCTGCGCCCTACACGTATTGGGTGTCGAAGTTGGACCTGTGGCTTGAACTTGCCCTATATGCCTTGGAGATGCTGTCCTGTCCTGCCGCCAGCGTCCTATCTGAGAGGGTGTTCAGTGCAGCCGGTGGCATCATCACTGACAAGCGCACCCGTCTGTCAGCTGAGAGTGCCGACCGGCTCACTTTGATAAAAATGAACCACCACTGGATAGAGCCTTCATTTTTGTGCCCACCTGTGTAAAGCACCCCAACATGAAACTCCATGTCTGTACTCAACCTCTCCAATTCCTCCGCATCCTCATACTCATCCACTATAAGCATTGCACAATTCTGCTAATACTAGGCTCCCTCCACCCTGATTTCCCCCAACTCTGCTGGTTAGAGGCTCCCTCCACCCTGATTTCCACCAACTCTGCTGGTTAGAGGCTCCCTCCACCCTGCTTTCCCACAACTCTGCTGGTTAGAGGCTCCCTCCACCCTGCTTTCCCACAACTCTGCTGGTTAGAGGCTCCCTCCACCCTGCTTTCCCACAACTCTGCTGGTTAGAGGCTCCCTCCACCCTGCTTTCCCACAACTCTGCTGGTTAGAGGCTCCCTCTACCCTGCTTTCCCACAACTCTGCTGGTTAGAGGCTCCCTCCACCCTGCTTTCCCACAACTCTGCTGGTTAGAGGCTCCCTCCACCCTGCTTTCCCACAACTCTGCTGGTTAGAGGCTCCCTCCACCCTGCTTTCCCACAACTCTGCTGGTTAGAGGCTCCCTCCACCCTGCTTTCCCACAACTCTGCTGGTTAGAGGCTCCCTCCACCCTGATTTCCACCAACTCTGCTGGTTAGAGGCTCCCTCCACCCTGATTTCCCCCAACTCTGCTGGTTAGAGGCTCCCTCCACCCTGATTTCCACCAACTCTGCTGGTTAGAGGCTCCCTCCACCCTGATTTACCCCAACTCTGCTGGTTAGAGGCTCCCTCCACCCTGCTTTCCCACAACTCTGCTGGTTAGAGGCTCCCTCCACCATGAATTGGTCCAAACTGGGGTTTTTAGAGGCTCCCTCCACCATGAATTTGCCCAAACTGGGCTGTTTAGAGGCTCCCTCCACCATGAATTGGTCCAAATTGGGGTTTTTAGAGGCTCCCTCCACCATGAATTTGCCCAAACTGGGCTGTTTAGAGGCTCCCTCCATCATGAATTGGTCCAAACTGGGTTTTTTAGAGGCTCCCTCCACCATGAATTGGTCCAAACTGGGTTTTTTAGAGGCTCCCTCCACCATGAATTGGTCCAAACTGGGGTTTTTAGAGGCTCCCTCCACCATGAATTTGCCCAAACTGGGCTGTTTAGAGGCTCCTTCCACCATGAATTGGTCCAAACTGGGTTTTTTAGAGGCTCCCTCCACCATGAATTGGTCCAAACTGGGGTTTTTAGAGGCTCCCTCCACCATGAATTTGCCCAAACTGGGCTGTTTAGAGGCTCCCTCCACCATGAATTGGTCCAAACTGGGTTTTTTAGAGGCTCCCTCCACCATGAATTTCCCAAAACTTGGCTGTTTAGAGGCTCCCTCCACCATGAATTGGTCCAAACTGGGTTTTTTAGAGGCTCCCTCCACCATGAATTTGCCCAAACTGGGGTTTTAGAGGCTCCCTCCACCATGAATTGGTCCAAATTGGGGTTTTTAGAGGCTCCCTCCACCATGAATCTGCCCAAACTGGGCTGTTTAGAGGCTCCCTCCACCATGAATTTGCCCAAACTGGGCTGGTTAGAGGCTCCCTCCACCATGAATTGGTCCAAACTGGACTGGTTAGAGGCTCCCTCCACCATGAATTGGTCCAAACTGGGTTTTTTAGAGGCTCCCTCCACCATGAATTGGTCCAAACTGGGGTTTTTAGAGGCTCCCTCCACCATGAATTGGTCCAAACTGGGTTTTTTAGAGTCTCCCTCCACCATGAATTGGTCCAAACTGGGGTTTTTAGAGGCTACCTCCACCATGAATTTGCCCAAACTGGGCTGTTTAGTGGCTCCCTCCACCATGAATTGGTCCAAACTGGGTTTTTTAGAGGCTCCCTCCACCATGAATTGGTCCAAACTGGGGTGTTTAGAGGCTCCCTCCACCATGAATTGGTCCAAACTGGGCTGTTTAGAGGCTCCCTCCACCATGAATTGGTCCAAACTGGGTTTTTTAGAGGCTCCCTCCACCATGAATTGGTCCAAACTGGGGTTTTTAGAGGCTCCCTCCACCATGAATTTGCCCAAACTGGGCTGTTTAGAGGCTCCCTCCATCATGAATTGGTCCAAACTGGGTTTTTTAGAGGCTCCCTCCACCATGAATTGGTCCAAACTGGGTTTTTTAGAGGCTCCCTCCACCATGAATTGGTCCAAACTGGGGTTTTTAGAGGCTCCCTCCACCATGAATTTGCCCAAACTGGGCTGTTTAGAGGCTCCCTCCACCATGAATTGGTCCAAATTGGGTTTTTTAGAGGCTCCCTCCACCATGAATTGGTCCAAACTGGGCTGGTTAGAGGCTCCCTCCACCATGAATTGGTCCAAACTGGGTTTTTTAGAGGCTCCCTCCACCATGAATTGGTCCAAACTAGGGTTTTTAGAGGCTCCCTCCACCATGAATTGGTCCAAATTGGGGTTTTTAGAGGCTCCCTCCACCATGCATTTGCCCAAACTGGGCTGTTTAGAGGCTCCCTCCACCATGAATTGGTCCAAACTGGGTTTTTTAGAGGCTCCCTCCACCATGAATTGGTCCAAACTGGGGTTTTTAGAGGCTCCCTCCACCATGAATTTGCCCAAACTGGGCTGTTTAGAGGCTCCCTCCACCATGAATTGGTCCAAACTGGGTTTTTTAGAGGCTTCCTCCACCATGAATTTCCCAAAACTTGGCTGTTTAGAGGCTCCCTCCACCATTATTTGGTCCAAACTGGGCTGGTTAGAGGCTCCCTCCATCATGAATTTGCCCAAACTGGGGTGTTTAGAGGCTCCCTCCACCATGAATTTGCCCAAACTCTGCTGGTTAGAGGCTCAATCCACCCTGATTTTCAAAACAAATGTTGGTGCCAACCTCAACTTACTACAAGGGCCAAATTCACTGCTGGTGACAAGCTCTCCTCACTGCAAGTGCCAAATACACACGTTTCAAGGTGTTTTCCTACTGTCAGAGAGGTGGTATTGAGTGTGTAAAGTGTGTAGTTGTTAGGCTGTGATGTTGGGGTAATAGAGGGTCTTTGGTGTGTTAGATGCCCCCAGACATGCTTCCCCTGCTGTCCCAGTGTCATTCCAGAGGTGTTGGCATCATTTCCTGTGGTGTCATAGTGGACTTGGTGACCCTCCAGACACGGATTTGGGTTTCCACCTTAACGAGTATATGTTCCCCATAGACTATAATTGGGTTCGAAACCCGTTCGAACACACGAACATTGAGCGGCTGTTCGAATCGAATTTCGAACCTCGAACATTTTAGTGTTCGCTCATCTCTATCCTCCTCCCCTTCGCCCCATCTGCGCTGAAGCAATGGGATGCACTGAACTTCCCTGCTAGCCTCGTGTGTGACAATGATCTCATCTGCCACTTCATCCTCCTCTTCCTCCGTCATTACAGGCTGTGAAGCCGACAGGAGTGTGCACTGGCTATCCTGCTGGGATGGGTCTGCTCCTATCCCTGACTCCTCAGCGTGGAATGCTTTATCCCTGATGACGATGAGGGATTCTTGCATCACACACAGGAGCAGGATGGTTACACTCACTAGTGCGTCATCTCAGCTGACCCTCTTGATGGACTCCTCAAAGATGCGTAGTATCTTGCATAAGTCTGCCATCCATGGCCACTCATGGTGCAGAAACTGCGGGAGTTGACTTTGAGGAACCCTTGGATTTTGGAGATGGTACTCCATCAAGGGTCTCTGCTGCTCACACACCCTGCTCAACATATGGTACGTCCAGTTCCAGTGTGTGGGGACGTTGCACAACAGCCGGTGTTCAGACATATGTAGGCATTGCTGGAGGGTTCAGAGGCTAGCAGCGCCTACTGTCGACTTACGAAAGTGGGCGCACAAGAGCCGCACTTTCACCAGTAGCTCATGAACTTTGGGGTACGTTTTTAAAAACCGTTGAGCCGCTACCAGGTTCCGGCCATTATCGCACACAACCATGCCTGGGCCCAGGTGCAGCGGCACAAACCACATTGCTGTCTCATCGAGGATGGCATCCCTCACCTCGGAGGCAGTGTGCTGTCTGTCCCCCAAGCTGATGAGCTTCAGCATGGCCTGCTGACGTCTCCCCACGTCAGTGCTGCAGCGTTTCCAACTCACAGCTGGGGTTAATGTTATGACCGAGGAGGAAGAGGAGGAGGAGAGGAGGGTGGTTCTGAACCCCTGCCAGGAATCTTGGGCGGGGAGAGGAGGTAGGCTGCCCCACTTTGCGACCCGGTCCCAGCCTCCACTGCATTCACCCAGAGTGCTGTGAGTGATATGTAGCATCCCGGTCCGCATGCACTTGTCCATGTGTCAGTGGTCAAGTGGACCTTAGTGCAAAGTGCGGAACTAAGGGCATGCCAGATGTTCCACGACACGTGCTGGTGCAAGGCGGGGACGGCACACCAGGAAAAGTAGTGATGGCTAGGGAAGGCATAAGGTGCCGCAGCTGCCATAAGGTCACGGAAGGCCTGAGTCTCCACAAGCCTGAACGGCAACATCTCCAGGGCATGTTGAGAGGAAGAAGGTGCAGACTCTTGGCTAGGAAGACGACAGGAGGTAGTGGCTGTCTGGCTGATGGAAGAGCAGCTGGAATCCGTATCCACTAGCCACTACAACACCTGTTCCTGGTGCTCGGGCCTGGTCAATGTTGTACCCTGCACCTGGCTTAATGTAGCCATCAAGCCAGGGATTGTGGAGATGCACAATGCTTGCTGCCCCTCACAAATAGCCATTGGATGCGCTGTAGCTTGACCGCAACCTTGCTCCCCAGCTGCATTTCCATGCCCCCGGCCTCGTCCCTGTCCCTTTGCGCTAGCCTTACACATTTTGAGATGTATACAAATGTTATTTTTTTCTGTATACACAGAAGGTAGATATATTGAGCATATTTACTGCCGTATATACCGGATGACAGTATACAGGATTGAGTGAGTGAGTTCACAAATTGATGGATTGTATACAATTTTTTTTTTGTATACACAGAGAGTAGATATATTGAGCACATATACTGCCATATATACTGGATGACAGTACACAGCTTTCTTCTCACCTCTATGGGACAGTTAGATTGTATACCAATGGTGGAGAATTTGAGCCCTAAAAAGGGTTTTTGTGAAATTTTGGCAGGTTGAGTGTATATACTGGAGATGTATATATACTCTTCCTGTAGTGTAGCTCTGAAAACAGCTATTGGTTTTCAATTTTCCTGCCTAGCAAAAGCTACAATCTCTCTCTGACCCTGATCACGATGTCTCTCCCTATCTCACCAAACCGCATCTGACATGAATATTGCTAATACTATTCTTATAAATCAGAGGTCACCTGATTTAGCTAGCCAATGACTTTTCCTATTTTTTTCGATGCCTATGTTTTCCTGCTTCCTGTTCCACCTCCCCTGCACAGTTATTGGTGCAAAAAAAGCGCCAAGGAAGGTAAGAGGGGATATGAATTTTTACTACGTTTATCGCATGATATTCGATCGGAATCGAACATGATGAGTACCGTAATATTTGATCGAATATCTACTCAATCGAACGGTATTCGCTAATCTCTAATTGTAATCTTTGTATGATTTTATTTTTATTTATTTACAACTAGCTGGTACCCGCGACTTCGTCTGCGGTGATTGTAGCAGTGGGTATATACAGGCGCGGGTAAGGTTTTCGTACTGAGTATAAGGTATGGGATATGAAATGTAACTTTGTATCTTGTTTTTGCTGTAATTCAGAGAATACGTGAGACTTTTGTGTTGAAGTTACTTTGTATTTGAGCTGCTATATATACGGTGTTGTGAGAAACTTTACATAGTGACTTTGGGACAGAGGTATTTGAAGTTAACCCCTTCCTGTTGATGGCATTTTTTGATTTTGGTTTTTCATTTTTGACTCCCCTCCTTCTAAACCCCATAACTTTTTTATTTCTCTGCTCCCAGAGTCATATGAGGTCTTAATTTTTCTTGGGACAAATTTTTCTTCATGATGCCGCCATTAATTATTCTATATAATGTACTGGGAAGCAGGTAAAAAAAATTCTGAATGGGGTGGATTTGACAAAAAAATGCATTTCTGCGACTTTCTTAGAGGCTTTGGTTTTACGGCGTTCACTGTGCAACCAAAATGACATTTCCCCTGTATTCTGTGTTTCGTTACGATTCCGGGGATACCAAATTTATATGGTTTTATTTACATTTTGACCCCTTAAAAAAATCCAAAACTGTGTTAAAACTTTTTTTTTTTTGAAAAGTCGTCATATTCCGACAGCCGTAACTTTTTTATACTTCTGTATACGGGGATGTATAGGGCGTCTTTTTTTGCGGGGTTGGGTGTACTTTTTAGTTCTACCATTTTCGGGAAATGTTATTGCTTTGATCACTTTTTATTCAAATTTTTATCAGAATCAAAAGAGTGAAAAAATGGCAGTTTGGCACTTTTGACCATTTTTCCCGCTACGGCGTTTACCGAACAGGAAAAATATTTGTATAGCTTTGTAGAGCGGGCGATTTCGGACGCGGGGATACCTAACATGTATATGTTTCCCATTTTTTAACTACTTTTATATGTATTCTAGGGAAAGGGGGGTGATTTGAATTTTTAATCCTTTTTATTTGTTTTTATATTTTTTTTACTTTTTTTTAAACTTTTTTTTTGCATTTATTAGACTTTCTAGGGGTATTGACATGGGTGGGCAGTGTCGCGGATTGTCAGAGCGGTGGGGGTCGGCAAACATGGCTGCTCCGGAGCGTTAAAGAGAGCCTCCTGGAGTATCGTTAAGGGGAGGGGCAAAGTGGTAAAGTATATGTATATGAGATTGTGTGGGGTTAGGGGCTAGGCTGCAGAGGGCAATATGAATTTTGTGGCTTGCTATGGTCCAAAGTGTGTGAGATTGCAGAGATGGTGGTGTGAGTTTGGGTTTTGTGGGGGTCCTGGCACAAACGTATGTGCGCTGTTGAGTGTAGTGACTATGTTTGTGGAAAATTTCAACCAAATCGGTCGAGCGGGTTTTGCGTGATTGAGGAACAAACATCCAAACATCCAAACATCCAAACACACAAACCCACAAACATCCAAACTCACAAACTTTCACATTTATAATATTAATAGGATAAATGATCAACGTCAATAACCAGGCATTAGTGTACAAGATGAATGTTGTAAAGTGTATGCATGCCATGGCATGGTGACATCTATCAGACATTTAGCCTGCTACCTATTCCCCACATCCCTTTGAACAATACTGCAGACTTACGCTACGTTACCTGCGTTCTGGTCTCCGTTCTGTGGTTTCTGTCTTATGCATGCAAGAAGACGGAAACCACAGACTGGGTCCGGCCGTGAGCAGCGATGAGCATTTTATGCTCTTCGCCGCAAAACTGTTTTTTTAAATCCGGACACAGAGTACTGTATGTCTGACTCTGTGTCTGGATTAAAAAACCCGGTTTCGCGGCGGAGAGCATAAAACGCTCACCGCCACTCACGGCCGGATAGCTTTCTCACCCATTCAAATGAATGGGTGAGAAAGACTCCTGCAGGTTTCCATCTCCTGCCCTGTTTTAGGCAGGAAACGGAAACCTGCATAACAGACACCTGGGTGCAGATGTGAACGAGCACTTACTCAGTTGCTTCCAAACTATACAAGCCGAAAGGGGCAGCTTATAGTTATCAGAAAACTGAACCGTTTTATTCTTTTCTACGAGATATCAGCACCCTACCCTGGCCTGTCATTTTTGAGTACTTGTTCCCCCATCCACCACAGACCTCATTTCTAATATACAGTATACAAAACCCCATTGTACCATGTCATCTCTGTTGCCCCTAAACATGATTATGTGAACCGCTGGTAGGGCAGGAGAGGCAGGGAACGTCCCTAGGATTTCTAGGCAATTATATAGTTGCAATGCATGTAATATTGGAAGACTCTTAAAATATTGATGACTAGGTACCACACACCTAAATCCTATCCTATCCTATTAATATTATAAATGTGAAAGTTTGTGGGTTTGTGAGTTTGGATGTTCGGATGTTTGTTCCTCAATCACGGAAAAACCGCTCGACCGATTTGGCTGAAATTTTCCACAAACATAGTTAATACACCCGATTGCGCAATAGGCTACTTTTCGTCACAATAGCGCACATACGTTTGTGCCAGGACCCCCACAAAACCCAAACTCTCACCACCATCTCTGCAATCTCACACACTTTGGACCATAGCATGCCACAAAATTCATATTGCCCTCTACAGCTTAGCCCCTAACCCCACACAATCACATATACATATACTTTACCACTTTGCCCCTCACCTTAACGATACTCCAGGAGGCGCTCTATAATGCTCCGGAGCAGCCATGTTTGCCGACCCCCACCGCTCTGACAATCCGCGACACTGCCCACCCATGTCAATACCCCTAGGCAGTCTAATAAATGCAAAAAAAAAGTTTAAAAAAAGTAAAAAAAATATAAAAAAAATAAATAAAAAGGCTTAAAAATTCAAATCAACCCCCTTTCCCTAGAACACATATAAAAGTAGTTAAAAACTGTGAAACACATACATGTTAGGTATCCCCACATCCGAAATCGCCCGCTCTACAAAGCTATACAAATATTTTTCCTGTTCGGTAAAAGCCGTAGCGGGAAAAATGGTCAAAAGTGCCAAACCGCCGTTTTTTCACTGTTTTGATTCTGATAAAAATTTGAATAAAAAGTGATCAAAGCAATAAAATTTCCCAAAAATGGTAGAAGTACAAAGTACACCCGGTCCCGGAAAAAAAGACGCCTTATACATTCCCGTACACGGACGTATAAAAAAGTTACGGCTGTCGAAATATGGCGACTTTTCAAAAAATAATTTTTTTAAACAGTTTTGGATTTTTTTTTAGGGGTCAAAATGTAAATAAAACCATATAAATTTGGTATCCCCGGAATCGTAATGAAACACAGAATACAGGGGATATGTCATTTTGGTTGTACAGTGAACGCCGTAAAACCAAAGCCTGTAAGAAAGTCGCAGAAATGCATTTTTTCTTCCAATCCACCCCATTCTGAATTTTTTCCCTGCTTCCCAGTACATTATATAGAATAAATAATGGTGGCATCATGAAGAAAAATTTGTCCCAGGAAAAATGAAGACCTCATATGGCTCTGGGAGCAGAGAAATAAAAAAGTTATGGGGTTTAGAAGGAGGTGAGTCACAAACGAAAATCAAAAAATGCCACCGGCGGGAAAGGGTTAACTTCAAATACTTCTGTCCCAAAGTCACTACGTACAGTTTATACCAACACCATATATATAGCAGCTCAAATACAAATTAACTTCAACACAAAAGTCTCACGTATTCTCTGAATTACAGGAAAAACAAGATACAAAGTTACATTTCATATGCCATACCATATACACAGTACGAAAACCTTACCCACGCCTGTATATACCCACTTCTACAATCACCGCAGACGAAGTCGCGGGTACCAGCTAGTAGATGTATAAATTTAATCCCTTTATCCCAAAGATATGTGGGTGATGCCACATGTTGAGGGGCTCCCTTTATTATATCTTTTGGGAATGTTTTTTAATTATCCCCTTGTGGCATAAAGTTAAAATGTCTGCTGCAAGTGCTTTTCTATAAAGATCTCCCACTAGAGCTAGTGTGTATCTCCTAAATGTACCCTCAGGGCCTGTGGGAGGGAATAGGTAGCAGGCTAAATGTCTGATAGATATGTTCTACTGTAGATGATCTCTGATAATTCGTATGGATTTCCTTACCCAGATCAAGGACTTTCTCTCTAGGGATCAGCCCTCCTTCATCATACAATGCTGGTAGTTTTGGTACCTGGTATGCTATTTAGACTCTGTACTGTCAGCAGGGTGGTGTCAGATAGGAGCAGGAAATCAGGGGTGTGATTCTGACCTCTGACACTGACTCACTGATTGGAACTCTAAATCACACCCCTGCTTTACATTTCCCTTCTGACATTAAAGAGCTTGACAGGCACATCAGACATCAAAGGTAACTGCATTTGTTGCTCAGGGATGGTGAGGGCTAGAGAAAAAATTCCAACTGTACTGGAATCAGTGGAGTGGCACCTATTCATGGATTTTAAGAACTTGAATTGGTGTGGGTGGTGAAAAGTCCATTTTAACTCCTTAATGACCAAGTACGTAATAGTATGTGCTGTCCACTATGGTCTGAATGACCAGGGTCATACTATTACGTTTCTGGCATTCCATCCACTGAAATAGTGAGCGGGCGGCATAGCGAGTGGGTGTTAGCTGTACGGCTCCTGTAGGAGTTTAGTATTACAAGCTCCTCAGCTGTCCACTTAACTGAACATAACAGACTACTGCTATATCCTCATTGTAGGCATCTGTTGGGTGGACCAGCTAAATCTATACGCCACTTAACTAACCAAGTATATCTTGACCTCTAATGACAAAGAATATAATTATTTACAATACAAACTGAGAGATTCGGCAATTCTCCTAGGGAACCTAATATTAGGGGTTTTGGACTCACAAACACTGAGATTTATTATGTTGTTAAAGGCTATAGAATGTTGTAGCAGCCATGACTCTTTAAAGGGATCCTACCATTGAAACCCAATTTTTTCTCATTAACACGTTGGAATAGCCTTAAGAAAGGCTATTCTTCTCCTACCTTTCGTTCTCTTCTTCGAGCCGCCATTCGCTTGAAATCCCGGTTTTTGTCAGTATGCAACTGAGTTCTTACAATACTGTGTAAGCGGCCATTTTTTCGTGGCCGGCAGGCATGTGCAGTCAGCTTTGCCCTCGGCCTAGAAGTCTGATGCCTGCGCCGGAAGAAGATGGGTGAAGAGGACGCTGCTGAAGAAGATGGAGGTGGCACTGGAGAGAGATCTCTTGCAGCATTGGGGACGTCCCCAGTGCTTTTTGAGCGCTGGGGCCCACCCTCAGTTCTGCAAGAGAACTCAGTTGCATACCGACAAAAAAACAGGATTTCAAGCAAACGGCGGCGCGGAGAAGATAATGAAAGGTAGAAGAAGAATAGCCTTTCTTAAGGCTATTCTGACGTGTTAATGAGAAAAAATTGGGTTTCAATGGTAGGATCCCTTTAAAATATATCTGATGATCTTATTTTCAGCATTTTGTTCTATAGATATTTGGGCCACTGTGATTCTGACTCTTTACACAGCGATCCGGAGGAATAGATACAGTTGAAACCAGAAGTCTACATACACTATATAAAAAGACACATATGCATGTTTTTCCCACTATCTGACATGAAATCAGAATAAACCTTTCCTCTTTTAGGTCAATTAGGATTACCAAAATTATTATGAAAGAGAGAGAATTTTTTAAGACATCAATAAGAGGAGCAGCAATTATGAGCAGGGATAATGCATGGCTTTCACGGACCACTGGGCCAAAGTTTAGGGGTACACTAGCCACATCCAGAAATGCAACAAGGCCAGATTCTAGTACTGACACCATCTTGTTTGTGGAGGCCCAGTTCTGAAACCAGGTAGTACCCATCCACCTCCTTCATTTTCATCACAAGGAACCATTTCCCAACACATCAACTTTACCAGCTCTTCCACTCCCCCATCCTCATTTCATGTCTGTGAGGTGAAGCACACATGGCACGGCCCATGTTGGAGTATCTGTCTAAACAGCAGAAGGAGTTACTACTGTGTTATTTAGGAATCTACCATTGGAAGATCATGAGGGAACTGTGTCACCTTCCGGAGCCCTTTGTGGAGGTCACCAAACATGTATGTAGCATCAGCGCTGTCATCCGTTTGATATATATCTTAGCGGAAACACTTACAGTCAGGCAATCAGAGGTTTTTCTTGAAATTTTATAATATATTCTGCCAAAGCTATGTTGTGGTCCAAGAAGAGAAAACGGGCAGGATAGTCCTGGTTTTCTTCAGACTTCCAGGTATTGTTCTCTTTAAAGAAGATATTTCAGCTTTGTGTGCTGGCAGGTCCGCTGTTAGTGTGCCAGAAATTTTCTTGAAATTATATAAAATGTCACTCTGACATCTTCATGTGGCTCTGGCATTTACTCTCATAAAGGGATGACGGGCAGGGTGGATGAAGTTTTCCTCTGACCTCAAGTGTTGTTCACATCAAAGAAGATATTTTAGCTGTCAGGCTAGACTCACTGACAGTTTAACACAATTTTCTCTTGAAATTCTGTGAATTGTCAATCTGCATTGTTGGTATTTGCATCCAAAAACAGATAGATACAATAGATAATGATCCCAAAGCTGAATTCCCCCCCACTGTCCTTTCCTGCTTGCTGGTCCTATCCTAAGCAATAGGCGACAACTGGTCAACGAGCCCTTCCTAAATATGTGACAAAACAGAACGCAGACAAAACAACAACAAAGGGAGGTCAGCTAGCCAAGGGTCCAGTAACAGTCGAGCAAAGCAGTACAGAATCAAATCCAAGAGAGTAGTCAAAGAGAAAGCCAGAAGTCAGAGGTCAGAAATACAATAGTGGAAGAAGAGGAGATTAGCAGGGACAAAGTCACAGGAAAGAGTCACAATAGCCAGTGTGGGCTAATGGCCTGTATATAGGAAGCCAAAGACCCCCCTGGGCTTGATTGGTAGACAGACTGCCAATAACACAAGGAAGGCTAGAATTAACCATTTAATGAACAGATGGAAACAAGGTGCAGATGGGTGTGGTAGGAATTGAACCACAGAAGACAGACAAAAGAGCCATGTTCACACTGTGCAACAAAAAACGTCACACAAAGAATCAAACTTAACTTGCCTCTTGTTCTGCAGCATGTGAGCAGAGGGTGGCGAAGAAACCCGAAGAGACAGAGATATTACAATTAGAGATGAGCGAACAGTGAAATATTCGAGATTAGATATTCGTTTCGAGTAGAGCCTCAATATTCGACTGCTCGATCGAATATCGAATCCCATTATAGTCTATGGGAAAAAATGCTCGTTTCAGGGGAACCACTATTCGACTAAAGGAGAGTCACCAAGTCCACGAGTAGCAGGAGGAGAGTGTTTAGGAGGAGCGCTGTGCAGTTAAAACGCACAGACTACATTATAGTCTATGGGGTCCGTGCACTTTAACTGCACAGCGCTTGCAGTTGTGCTGATAAAAAGTAAGCTCCCTCATAACTGCAAGCTGCCAGCTCTCCTGACTAGCAAAGATGAGCCTGTGGCAAATCAATGCTGGTTCTGCAGCAGACTCGTCCTTGCTAGTCGGGTGAGCTGGCAGATTGCTGCTACGAGGGAGCTGACTTTTTTGTCACAGGAATGCATTGACCAGCGTTGATTGGCCAGTGTACAGCATTCGGTCAATCAACGCTGGTTCTGCCGGAAGCTCGTCTGTGAGGAGGCAGTGTCGGACCACAATGGAGACTGCTGTGGTCCCATCTTAGACTCCGCCTCCTCACAGACCAGCCTCCGGTAGAAACGGCGTTGATTTGCCAAATGCTGTACACTGGCCAATCAACGCTGGTCAATGCATTCCTATGAGAAAAAAGTCAGCTCCCTCGTAACAGCAAGCTGCCAGCTCTCCTGACTAGCAAGGAGGAGCCTGCTGCAGAACCAGTGTTGATTGGCTGAATGCTATACACTGTATAGCATTCGGCCAATCAACGCTGGTTCTGAATCGCATATTTACTGCAAATAGCTAATAGTATTTGATCGAGTACGAATATTTCGAATATTGTAGTATTCTATCGAATACCTACTCGATTGAATACTACTCGCTCATCTCTAATTACAATGTATAGCTAGTTTTATGACAGTATCTTTTTTCTTTTTTTTACGATACAGTATATGAATAGTATAATACAGTTATAATCATTTGGACATGGCAACAAGTTTCTAAGTTGACCCTGTAATATTTTACAAGATCAACAAAATAACTATTTGTCTACTGTTCTGCCTAAAAACCCCAAGCACCACAACAATGTAAATCTGAGTGTAATATGAATAAATGAACTCTGCCTTGTATATATTTCATGTGAACGATTGGGAAAAGCCCTAAAGATGTTTAGAAGATGAATTGGCTGCACAAATAATGAAATAAGCTGCAGCTCATTTTCAAATACATAAAGTATAAATGTTATTACATGCACATTAAAAATCAGCACAACTCACCGAAAACAATGAAAGTAAAAAATTATGTGAGTTCAGGCAAGATATGAGCCTTCGACTTAATGAATTTTAATAAGTGATTTTAAAAAGCATAGCTAGGAATCAGCATGCTAATGTTAGGCTCTCCTCGGCGCTTAGAACAAAATGTACTGCAAAATCTTCTCCCTATTAAGTGTCACTTTTATTTCTTAGTTGAACATTGCCCTTGGTATTTAGCCTTGTTCCAGTGACTTACTATATTACGACTGAATACAACGTTTGGTTCCATTTACTGGTCTTATATTTATTTTATTCCTTCTGATAGCGCTTTTTTTACAGCAGGCTCATAAGAAGTGAATCTAAGTGAATTATTGGGTATGTTGGAAAATAATTGCAGCTCTGTGATGTAGATTAGATGGCAAGAAAAGGGGCATAGACGTAGTGTGAATCACAATTATACTTGTTTAGAAGCATATAACCCGGCATTACTACCACTAGCCGCGCTAAAACTATAGTAAACACCTACTACTTAAATAGAATCTGACCTCTACCGCCTGCCGAAGTAAATATTTCACTTGCGTTTCCCATTGCATAGCCATTCTTGAGCTTCTTTCCTGACAACTCTATATTGTGTTGTTCATTGGTAATATGCCCTGGAAGTTTAAAGGGAGTCTGTCCCTACCAAACCAGCAGCACTGTTACCTAGCTTAGGCTTACATGAATAAAATGCTTTGGTTTTTCTTGTTTTTTTAAGTGTTTATTTCTTGGTTCTTTCCTCAGATACCAACTTCTTGCTAAATTTACATGTTAGCATTTTGGATCAATGGCATCAATCTCTTTTTCCCTGAAAGTTACGCTCTAGCACCTAGTCCATCTCTCCTTGACTGCAGAGATGGTAGCTAAACCCACATACAATAATTTCCCTCCAATAAAATACACTCGCACAACAGTTTACAACTTTATTGGACAGTGGTTGGCCACAGCTTTATTATTTTTTTTATTTTTATTTTATTTTATGGTAGAGTTGGAAGGGACCTCAAGGGCCATCGGGTCCAACCCCCTGCGAGTGCAGGTTTTCCTAAATCATCCCAGCTATATGTTTATCCAGATTCCGCTTGAAGATTTCCATTGATGGAGCGCCCACCACCTCCCGTGGCAGCCTATTCCACTCTCTCACTACCCTCACTGTCAGAAAGTTTTTCCTAATGTCTAATCTGTATCTCTTTCCCTTTAGTTTCATCCCATTGCTTCTTGTACTTCCTTGTGCTAATGAGAATAGGGTAGATTCCTCTGCACTGTGACTACCTTTCAGATATTTGTAGACTGCTATTAAATCTCCCCTCAGCCTTCTCTTCTGCAAACTAAACAATCCCAATTCTTTTAGCCGCTCCTCATAGGACATGGTTTGCAGACCTTCCACCATTTTGGTTGCTCTTCTCTGGACTTACTCCAATATATCGATGTCTTTCTTGAATTGAGGCGCCCAGAACTGTACACAGTATTCCAGGTGTGGTCTGACCAGGGAAGAGTACAGCGGAATAATGACCTCTCTTGATCTAGATTCAATGCTTGTCTTAATACATCCCAGAATTTTATTAGCCTTTTTTGCAGCAGCACCGCACTGTTGGCTCATGTTGAATTTGTGATCTACTATTATGCCCAAGTCCTTTTCCCCTATGCTATCACTTAGTTCTATTCCTCCCATACTATATATGTTTTTTACATTTCTGTTACCCAGATGTAGAACTTTGCATTTGTCCCTGTTAAATACCATTTTGTTCGCCTCAGCCCATTGTTCCAGTGTGTCTAAGTCCTTTTGAATACACTCTCCTTTTAAAACCATAAATTACTTAAAATGTAAAAACAATGTGACATAACATTTAAAACCAAACATTTAAACCTCTGGGTAAGGATATGACAGGGTGTGCCAGCCCCTGGACTCCCAGTAGGCATGTCCACCTTCAAACATGATGACCTGGTCTTCTACACATCACCAGCTGTGACTTTGACACCACTCGCAAAACAAACACCATTGAAAAAAAATGGAGAAGACAGGGCGGGGGGCTTTCTGTGCAAGGGTGAGCAGGAAAGAGGAAGAGGAGGGATAGTACACACAAAGATATAGCACCATGAGAGCCCACAGGCAAACAGGAAGAGGGGAAGCGGGAGACATGCACTTGAGACACAGCAACACAGAACAGAACATACCACACCTCAGGTGTCCCCCTTGTCCATTAAAGGCTGAACCAGTCACCTATAAACTCTGGGAAGGTGAAATCTCCTGGTAAATATGAAAAATTATGCTCTACAGTCCATGGATCCTTCCTTATGCAATGTGGTCCCAACTAGTCTGTCTACCCTTCCCCTGTTATGATTATACTGCCTGAGTCACTCAAAGCAGGAAAGCAAGGAGGTCGGAATGGACTGTGTTCTGAGTCAATGTTCAGCCTATAATTTTTTACACAACTACAGCTAGGTTCACCTCTACAGAGTCTCCATAGAATTTTTCTCTCCACTGGTTTCAGTATGAAACTGGCAGTAACCCAACGGACCCCATCATAGTCTATTTAATGGATGGGTCATCTTTTGGTTTCCCATCTTTGAATCCAGCGTCACATTGTATTTGAGCTATTGACAACACTGAGGGTGAAGTGCTAAGATGATTGTTTATTGGTCATACAAAGTTCATTACTTTGTCATACAAATGTGTCCAATCCTAGCTTGCTCTCAAATTTCTCCAAAAAAACACCAATTTCTCATCCTAGAGAGGTTGTAATTTACCAGACAACCACTGGATGACTGCATATAAACACTAGGGTTGAACCGATCTTGAGATTTCAGGATCGATGTTAAAATGCGATTTCTGATAATTTTTCATCTGATTGCAATCGTGAAATTTACTTGATCGCCAATCGGAATCTGTTCTTTTCCGATCCCGATCCTCAACCCTAGTCAATGCTTCTCTATGGGAAAAGTCACTTTTGGAGTTGAGATAACCTCGACCTCAATCCTGCTGGAAAAGATCGGGATCGGAATTCCGATTGCGATCGTGAAATTTACTCGATCGCCAATCGGAATCCGTTCTTTTCCAATCCGATCGCTCAACCCTAATAAACACATATAAAATCAAACTCTTGTAAGTATAAGAAAATTATGTTTTTGTATTTAAAAAAATCTTTTTTTAGACAATACATTTTTTTTGTAAGCTATGTTATGTTAAGAAGAAAGATAATGATGAAGGATAAATCTGTAAGCACTAGGGTTGAGCGATCGTGTTCGGAAAAGATCGGATTCCGATCGGCGATGGAGAAAATTTCACGATCCCCATCGGAATTCCGAACACAATCTTTTTATGTGGGATCGAGATCAGTGATTTTTCACACAATGCTTTGCTTAGCCTTCACACTGAGTATACGCTGTATATTCAGTGTGAAGGCTCCGCTGCAGTTCCATAGGAATAAATGGAAACAGCCGACACACAGCCTTAACCCCCTGCGCGCCGGCTGCCTCCATTCATTCGAATGGAAGGATAAACTAAACATCTCTAGCAGCTACTTACCTCTAGAGATGGCTGCTCCGGTGCCCTCCTTCTTCTTGCCTCGCTGCCCCGCCTCCCAGGTTAGTGTTTAAAGCGCTAGGTAGGCGGGGCTTGTGGCTTAAAGTGTGGGCGGGTACAGGGCGGGGAGATATGACGTCTCCCCTCCCAGTACCCGCCCACACTCTCCTAACTCGCCCACACTCTCCTAACCTGGCAGGGAGGGGGCAGCGAAGGAAGAAAAGCAGCGTGGAGCAGCAGCGAGGCGAAGAATGAAGGCACGGGGCACAGGACCAGCCATCTCTGGAGGTAAGTGGACACCAGGGGTGACTAAGTAGCCAGAGGATTAAAAAAAAAATCCTCTGGCTACTTTAGTGATTCACTACACAGTGTGGATTCTAACAATTGTTAGATTCCATGCTGTATAGTGAATAGGATTGTTTTTAAAATCCGATCTCCGATTAATAAAAAAAAATCCCATTGACTTGCATTGGGATCGGAATTGGGATTGAGATCGGGTTCGAATGAAAAATGATCGGAAATCGGATTTTAAAATCGATCCTGAAAAGTCAAGATCGGCTCAACCCCAGTAAGCACCTTTTCTTATGTTATAAGTAAGCACTATAGTGATCGGTAAGAAAGTGAGGCAACAGAGGGCAATTAAAGGGAGTCTGTCAGCAGGAAACTGGTTATTAATAGAGATGAGCGAACACTGTTCGGATCAGCCGATCCGAACAGCACGCTCCCATAGAAGTGAATGGAAGCACCTGTGACGCCGGCCAGCCGCCGGCAAAGTCAGCATCACAGGTGCTTCCATTCATTTCTATGGGAGGGTGCTGTTTGGATCGGCTGATCCGAACAGTGTTCACTCATCTCTAGTTATTAATAGAGATGAGCGAACACTATTCGAAACGGCCGTTTCGAATAGCACGCACCCATAGGAATGAATGGACGCAGCCGTCACGCAGGGGGTTAAGCGACCGGCCGCCGCATTACACAGCCGAGGGCCAGGACGAGCTGCCCATGTGAATTGCAGGTCGGAGCTCCGCTCCAATCGGCGGTATTAACCCTCCCGATGCCACGTACATCGAGAGCGTTTTCGGTCACATCACACACACACACCCCCCGGGCACCCCCCGCGGCGAAATCGGGGGGTGCCCTGATGAATTTTATGTAGCCCGTCTGGTTAGTGACCCCGGGCTGCTAGGACCCCTGCTTACGTGCTTGGATCCTTGCTGTCCTGCCGTGATGCCCGGAAGTGTGTCTCTGCGTCTGCAGAGACACACTTCCTATATAGCCTGCAATACACGTGTATTGCAGGCTATAGTACGGGACCAGCAATCAGAGTATTGCTGGTTCAAGTACACTAATAGGACAAATAAAAAATGTGAAAAAAGTGTACAAAATAAATAAAGTGTGTGAAATAAATAAATTAATTAATAAAGCCCCAAAATTCCCTTTTTCTATAGCAAATGAGTTATTAAAAAAAACACCTAAAAAATAATAAAAACAATGCATATTTGGTATCGCCGCGTCCGTAACAACCTGTACCATAAAACTAAAACATTATTTCACCTATATGGTAAATGTCGGGGGGAAAAAACGGAAAAAAAAACGCTGGAAATAATGTTTTTTTGCCATCTCACCTTAAAAAATATGCTATAAAAAGTGATCAAAAAGTCATATGTACACCAAAATAGTACCAATGAAAAGCACAGGTTGTCTCGCAAAAAATAAGCCCTCAACTAACTCTGTCAATCGAAAAATAAAAATGTTACGCATCTCAGAAGATGGCGATGCAAAAAACATTGATTTATGTCCCCAAATGGGTTTTTGTTCGGCAAAATTACTAATGCATAAAAAAACCTATAAATGAGGTATCGCCGTAACCGTACCGACCCGCAGAATACAGTTCACATGATACTTATGCTGTACACCATGTGGAAAAACATTTAAAAAGTAAAATGCAATGCCAGAATTGATTGATTTCTTTTTATCCAGCAAAAAAAGAGTTAATAAAAAATAGCCAATAAGCTATAGGCACCCAAAAATGGTGTCATTACAAAATGCATCAAATCCCAGAAAAATAAAAGCACACATCAACACAAAAATAGAAAAAAATATAGCTTGAATAATGTGAAGACAAAAAAACCCCAAAATCGCCAAATCATTAGAACAAATATGGTTGCGTCAGGAGGGGAATAAATAAGTAGTGCTGGCGTATGTCAGGGTACAGACCAGTTTTGCAGCTTACAAGAGAAAAAAACAATAGAAGAGACCCCCAAAGCGACCCCCCCAATCATAGGAGCTATTTTGACATAGTAGGGAATTTGGTGCTCCCAATGTCCTCCGCACCGCTTACATATTACCTCTTCACCATCTGCTGTGCATTCACATCTGGGATACTAATACTCACTACACCCCCTGATAAATTGTTTGAGGGGTGCAGTTTCCAAAATGGGGTCACTTGTGGGGGTTTCCCACTATTGTGGTACTTCTAGGGCTTTGTAAATGCAACATGATGACCATCCTAATGAAATTGCTGCCCGAAATCCCTAAAGGTGTTCTTTGATTTCTGAGGACACGTATTGAGTCACGTTGCACAGTAGGGCCACATATGGGATATTTCTACAAACTGCAGAATCACAGAAATAAATATTATGGTATGTTTTGTTGTTAACCCCTTCATTGTTACGGAAAAATGTGGTTTGAAATGGAAAATGTGCATAAAAAAGTGACTTTTGGAAATTTCACCTTCATTTTGAATTAATTCCTGTGGAACACCAAAAAGGGTTAATAAAGTTCCTATATACAGTTTTGAATAGTTTGAAGACTACCGTTTAAAAAATGGGGTCATTTATGGGTCTTTTTTATTATATAGGCTCCTCAAAGTCACTTCACAACTAAATAGGTCCCTAGAATACAAAATCTTGAAATTTTCTTGAAAATCTGACAATTTGCTACTAAAGTTACAAGCCTTCTAACTTCCTAGAAAAGTAAAAAGACATTGAAGAAACAATGCCAATATAAAGTAGACATATGGGAAATGTTAATTAGGAAGAATTTTGTGTGATAGGACTGTCTGTGTTTTCACGAGAATAACAGAAACTTTCAAAATTGATAATTTTATGAAATTTTCAGTACATTGTCCGTTTTTTAACAAACAAACGCAAAGTATAATGACCAAAATTTACCACCAACATAAACTACAATGTGTCACGAAAAAACAGTCTTGGAATCACCTGGATAGGTAAATGCATTATGAAGCTATCCTCACATAAAGTAAAAGATGTCATATTGGAAAAACAGGGTCTGAGCCTTAAGGCCCAAAGTACCCTGCGTCCCTAAAGGGTTAATTGAATAGTGGTTTCCCCTGAAATGAGCAGTTTTTCCCATAGACTATAATGGGATTCGATATTCGATCGAGTAGTCGAATATTGAGGCTCTACTCGAAACGAATATCGCTTCTTGAATATTTCACTACTCGCTCATCTCTAAAGATAAGTATAAATGCTATTTTATTTTTTTACACGTCGCCTGGGCCTCCACTTATTACACTCTGGGGTCTGAAGAAATCCCAGAGTATAATAATTCCACTTCAGGTTCTATCCAAACTCGTTCGACTTGAAACCAATCTTAAACGTGATCCACCCAAAACTAAATAAATCTGGAGATTAAAAAGGCTAGAGCCCAGTTAAGCCCCTTGCACACTCCTGTCACCTGTCCTGAGTTTTACGGTCCAGACTTTCGGTCTGTAAACAGATCCGTGTAATACATGATGGTGTGCATGGGAAGTCAGAAATGAATGGGTCAATGTGCTATCCATAATAATAAATCCTGAATCCCACAGCACTGTATAAAAACACATACACAGCTCAGGCTGACCACGTATAGTATGATACTACGAAAATACAGTAAGAGTAGTAAGAGGTTCTCCTCAATGGGAGAGGGATTGAAAGACAGATTCAAATTGAGTTTGATCTGTCATCTGTAGATATGTTGCAGAGTAAAAAAAAAAAGAAGAAATACTACAAGAAAAGGCAAAATGTATTTCCGTCTAAGGTTAATGCCTGGCTATTTATGGTATCTTGCACCGGTACATAATTTGACACTGTCTGCAATGTTTAGAATATAAAACATTTCATACAGCAGGCACCTTTTACGTCTCTGTGCATATTAGTGGGGGTGGGGGTCTTATAGTAGTGGTTGTGAGAAATCACACAATCCATCAGTGTCTGCACAAAGCTGGATCAGAATGAATGACGCTGTACAACTATATAAGAGCTAGTAAAGGCAGCATCATTCTAACATCATAGAACTTATACTTAAAACTGGAAGCAGTACGTCCACATGAGAAAACCCTAAAGCTAGGAGCAGGTCACAAACTTAAGAAATGGAGAGCGCATCCTAAAAATGACTTCTACTTTAATTTTTATCAATTGAATCACTAACATTGTATATATAAAATAATTTCTTTTTGGGAAAGATTTCCACTGGATCTATGGCACCCAACCCTGATCCTGCGCTGGTTTACACCACCAAGGAATATAGTAGAACTATTGGGTTTTAGTGAATGTGGGGATAAGTCTGATAGTAGTTAAAACTTAACTTTTAATAAATAGAAATAAAAACTATATATTAGACAAAATGTCCAGACAAAGAAATAAAATTGTGATGTTTCTTTATTAAACTAACTATAGTAACTATTAAGTTACTAAATAGACAGAGTGCCTAGATCAGCCTGCAATAGCGAGGAGATAGTGGACCCCAAACTGTAGGTTAGATGGTTGCCTCACTTATATCAGGGTCGTCTCCTGTTGCAGGAGGGCATACAGGGGATATACACTTCAGAGGGGATATCAAAATCCAATTGTTTCAAAGACGTATATATTGGAAGTATTGCTAGTCTGTCAGCTAAGTTGTCAGCACATGATCAAGGATTTTAATTTTGATGTCACCATTTCTGACACCTGGCACATCCCTATTACTCCATGACCAATGCAGATGATGTACTTGTGTCTAACAAGATGACTATATTAGCATGTGATATATGTCTGCAACTGGTTATAGAAGATGTGTCTTTCTAAGAAACAAATTAAGGTCTAAACTATCCCAGACCGTGTGTGTATGATAGCGCATTGGTCTGATAGTAGATGGCGAATCAGAACCAATGGACTATATAATAGTACTGGGCCACAGACTAAGGTTCACTACTGTGGAGTCTATATCCTGAAAAAATCTCTCTATTTACAGCCTGTTCTGATGAAATAACATGAAATTGCTGTAGTAAAATCCCAGAACTTTCCCAGGTTTCAGTTTGGTTCTCTAATGCTGAGATTCTAACATAATCTAAAGTCTAAAACTGGGAGTGGTACCTCGATTGTGGAAAACATCTTGCGTGGTACCAGTCCCAAAGAAACCCAACCCGATGGGCTACAATGACTACCGACCTGTAGCACTGACATCCCACCTGATGAAGGTCCTAGAGAGACTGGTCCTGACACACCTACGCCCCCTAGTGAGCTCTGCTCTGGACCCCCTCCAGTTTGCCTATCGGCCGGTCATTGGGGTAGATGACGCCATCATCCACCTTCTTCATAGAGCTCTCTCTCACCTGGAATAACCCGGGAACATTGTGAGAATAATGTTCTTTGACTTCTCCAGTGTGTTCAACACCATTCAGCCAGGGCTACTGAGGGAGAAGCTGAACCTTGGTGGAGTGGACCATCACCTGTCCAACTGGATCCTAGACTACCTGACAAACCACCCTCAGTATGTGAGAGCCCAGGACTATGTGTCTGACACTGTGATCTGTAGTACGGGGGCACCACAAGGTACAGTTCTTGCCCCATTTCTCTTCACACTGTACACTGCTGACTTTAGGCACAACTCATCCAGCTGTTACTTACAGAAGTACTCCGATGACTCTGCTATCGTAGACCTTATCACTGATGGCGACGATAGAGAATACAGAGACTTAAACCGGGATTTTGTTTAATGGTGCCAGCAGAACCAGCTCAGGATTAATGCTGGGAAGACCAAGGAGATGGTGGTGGACTTTAGTAAACGGAGAGGTGCTCCGACCCCGGTGGAGATCCAAGTAACATGTATTGAGATAATCAGGACCTATAAGTATCTGGGCGTGATCCTCAATACAGTAATAAACTAGACTGGGCTGATCACCTGGAGGCGCTGCACAGAAAGGGCCACAGCAGGCTCCACCTGCTCAGGAGGCTGAGGGCCTTCGGAGTCCAGGGGACACTTCTTAGGGCCTTCTTCAACTCTGTGGTTGCTTCTTTTTTGGAGTGGCCTGCTGGGGGAGCAGTATATCAACCAGGGACAGAAATAGACTTGACAGGGTGATCAAGAGGGCCAGCTCTGTCCTGGGGAGCCCCTTGGACCCAGTACAGGTGGTGGCTGAAAGAAGGATACTGTCTGTGGTGACCTCCATGCGGGAGAACAAATCCCACCCCATGTATGGGACCTTGATGGGACTTGGCAGCACTGTAAGTGACCGTCTGCTTCACCCCAAGTGTGAGAAGGAGCGCTATCGCAGGTCCTTCCTTCCAACCGCGACCAGGCTGTATAATCTACATCAAACCAAGCGTAGATCACTCCGCACAGAGAACTAATGATTATGACGATGACCATGAAGTCTTCCTCTTTCTCTTCCGTTTTTCCTTAGCTGCTATGGACTCCTAGTATATCTTCTCTTCTCAGCATATGTGTGCCTACGTCTGTATTATATTACTGTGTATTATCCTGTACCTGTATTACTATGCTGCTGTAACATGCAGAAATTTCCCCAATCTGGGACTATTAAAGGATTATCTTATCTTATTTTCTTAATGTATCCTACACATTTCCCCAGCACTCAGCTGGTTCATCAGGGCACAGAATCTGGCATAGATGTTGACTGCTAGGCAGTCTGATCGGCAGAGGCAGGTCCCATCACCCCATCATGGCTATAGTGGAAGTACTGTTGTGATGGATCTGGTCACAGTGCTCAGTAGTGGGGTCCAACCGCCTGCACCAGTATGACATCAGTAACGCAGTCAGAAGAAGATTCTTTTTGTTCTAGCTTGGGCCCTCTTTCTTTCACAACCATCACAAGCCTGCAGGACTGCGAGCCTCTTCATATATTCAAGTATTCGCTGAACTTATATGAAATGAACTATATGTTTAAGTATTCACTGAACTTCATGATGTCATTGAATAAAAATTAAAGCAGACAGCACCCCATCTAGTCTTCTATGGGCAAACGCCAGTATTGTGATGTAATCTGCTGCTCATCCACCCCTACCTGTCACATAGCCTGCTGCTCTCCCTAGTCACACAACCCGTCTGTCCCTAGTCATGTATCCCCATACCCCTCTCCCATCAGGTAGCAAACTGGCCTGAACTACTGCAAGCCCTAGGCACAATCAAATTTTGTGGACCCGCCCCAGCCTATTCCAGCCTCTGCGTATAAAATCACAGATCCCTGTGCTGCATTTTTAAACAAGCCAGGATCTAAACTGAGCCAGGAGGAGCAGAGACAAGCAGAGGAGTCCACAAGGATCGACCAGACCAGCACTTAGCCTCTTCTCTCTCTATGCCACTCACTGTCTAAAATGAACCTATATATTTTCTTAAAGTAGACACCTGCAGCATTGTCAGAATGCCACTTGGTACTGTATACGAACAGGCACCTTCATGCAATTTTGATTTAAAGTGAATGTTTTATGAAAAAATGCAAATAAATGTATATTAGTTGTTAAAAGCGGAAACCAAACAAAACATTAAATGCACCAAACCTCCTAAAAATAAGAGTTCAACATGTGCAGAGTTCATACATATCACTATGGCCTGAACCCGCATGCACGTGTCTTCAGAAAATCGCTAGAACTGGAAGGAACAAAATTCTGCTTTGAAGCTGGAAATGTTAAAAAAGTATCATCCTATAAAATGTAGGGATTACACACCATGAACAGTAAGTGAACCCCTAAACCCTATATATTTTTTGAAAGTAGACAACCTGAAGATTACAAATGTCTTAATGGGTCATCGATAGCCACATCCACCTTCATGCAACTTTGCGACCAACACTAATAATTTTTTGAAAAAATACACTAAAACACATATTTGCACCTAAAACTCATGTTCAATCTCACATTCATATACAAAATACTTTTAAAATAATAGCTTATGGTGTATACAATGTGTATATATACTATATGTACCGCAAACATCAACTACAACAAGAGCTCGGACTCCCAAAAACACGAATACAGAAGACAAGCAGGATTTTGCTGTTGTTCACTTATATGTTAAAAAGCTATACTGCACCTACCAAACTGTGACTGTGATACCAAAATCTAACTTTTTTCAGAGTACACAGCATACCGTATATAAAAACACAATTTAATAGTTTATATATACAACCACCTTCATTCAACTTCACCTGTCCATAAAACTGCAATATGTGAGGAGTTCATACATACCACACATGTATATATTTACAGGGGCGGGTGTTAAAGAATCGCCAAAATCGCAGAAATGCGCCATCCCATTTTGTGCATGCAAATTAAATAGGACTTTACATAAAAATGTTATTTTCCATCCCCCTATAATAATTTTAGCAATCTATACGTTCATCTCTAGTGATAATCGTTATTACTATTATTTTAGTGTGTAACGGACATCACTAGAGACGTATTTTACTGTAGAAAGCTCAGGTATAGACAGGACAGGGATTGGGTGAAATGTAAACTTTATTTGCGACTTTATGTATATGCTGTGTAAGTGTTTGGTGCGACTTTTTTTTTTTGGCTTGCGACCTGGACAATGGTAAACGTCTGGGTCACAGTGCCAACAAACTTCCTGGTTATGTTCAGGAGGTATAACATAAGAATACCCCACTAGTAAAGCTCAGGGGGGAATTACATTATAACTGTATGTGACAATCAGAGACAAATGTATAGTATACGCTCTGATTGGCAGGAGAAGGGTTAATAGGGACAATAGAGTCCCTGCCACCCCCCTCCTGCTGTCACATACAGGGTATGTACAGAGTCTGATTGTTTCTCTGTCTCTTCTGAACTGCTCGTGTCCCTCTCCCTTTCTTGTTAGAGATCACAAATTGCTTGCTTAGACAGGAGGGGGGGACACTTTGGAGCTCTATATCTTTGAACTACATCAACATATCTTGATGCTTTTAATTGCATTTTAAAGAGGAGAATCTCATCTTTAAAATGATATCAAAAACTCGATGATTGGATGTACAATTTTGGAGCAATTCACTGTTGAAACGCTGTCGGGAATTGAGATCTGCAGTTGGATTTCAATGCCAAATAGTGTTTTCAACAGTGAATGGCTCCAAGACTGTAAGTAAAATCATCAAGTCCCTGGTATCATTTTAAAGATGAGAGTCTCTTCTTTAAAATGCATTTTAAAGCATCAAGATATGTTGATGCAGTCCAGAGATATCGGCATTAGTAGGGAGGACGTAGTAACTACGTCCTCCGCTACTGAAGTGCCACCTTGGGAGCACGTACAGTGTATGTGCCTGGCAGCGAAAGGGTTAACTATTTTTTTTTTATGACCGGACCCTGATATAAAATGTACGAGAACATGCTGCATGTTGCTGCATTTTGGCACTTCTAGTTTGCAAGCAAGATTTTGCTACTAGCTTGACAAGTGGGCGTGGCTTTGTTGCAAAGGGGCGTGGCTTATAACAAAGCGCATGGCTTAATTACAACAAAATGTGGCTCACTGTGGCAACATTTGTGATACCATTCCTCCCCAATACAGATAGTATGAATTTAGACAACCTTAGGGTGCATTCACACTACGTAAACGGCAGCTTATTCTGAACATAAAACACATTCAGAATAAGTGGCGTATAAAGCAGTTCCATTCATTTCTATGGGAGCCGGCATACGAGTGCTCCCCATAGAAATGAAGGGGCTGCTTTTTTCACTACGAGTAGTCCCATTGAAGTGAATGGAACTGCTTTATACTCCGCTTATTCTGAACGTGTTTTACGTTCAGAATAAGCTGCCGTTTACGTAGTGTGAATGCACCCTTAAGATGTATCCTCCAATATCAGCCACAGTCATAAGCCTTACACATTGCCAGTTTGCTTGTCTATGTTCATACTGTGTAACTAATAATACAGTAGGTATGTGAGTTTTTACACCAGAATTCTGGATAAATTCTCCCCTGCCATATTGTATATCTTTCTTCAAACTAAGAATCATTTGAGAGTGCAGTGAACTTGCTCCTTCTGCTCTTGTAAAAGCTTTCAACATCGAATTTATTTTCTTGTTCTTAAATGGACATCCTAATAACATCACAGAAATTTTGGACTTGACCCCTCTAACCACGATCTCAAACTGGGAATTCCATTTCTGATAAAATATGTTTTGCTGCTGAAATGGAAAATTTGTTCTAAATTATTTTAAAAATATGGCAAACATGAGAACTGGCAAGTGGCATTGTCTGAAGGTTTTTCATTGTAGTCACTTTCCCGAGATCCTGCATTCATTAGCGTATACTATCAGTTCCCACTCTACTATAGCCTAATCTTCAGTAGGATATAATGTTGAATATATATACTGTATTTTTGAAGACATTCTCATTCCCCAATGCATTTCTCACAAGCATGTTTCCCACTGACAAATGGTCCGTGTTAATTTCGTGTCTGGGTTCATCTAGCAAATAACACACTTCCAGTTGTCATATTGTTTTCAGCTTTGTGGTAGTTTGGAAAGGAAACATGTACTGCTTATTTATTAATGCCTGCAAATCAGCATTTTTTAGAAAGTAGTTGTTTCAATTTAATCAGCCCTTCATATCCTTTGAGGACAAGAGCAAATGCCTTTGGTTGTATTACAGAAAATAAAACCATTTAGTGATTCTCAAGAGAACATTGCCATCTGGTGGTTTCACTAGCTTGTTTGGTAACTTGCAAATTATATGTGCTGAGATCATTCTCTACGTTTTCCTGAGACATGCAAAAAATTGTTAAAGTAATATATAAGTGTTTTCTGCTTTTATTCTTCTTCTGAGAGTTTATAATTAGTGTAAAAAAAAAGAGCAAGCTCCTACTAATGATTCTGTATCGGTATTAAAGGGAGACAGTCAGCAGTAAACTGCTTCGAAACCTAATCCCAGTACCTAGTAGAGGCGATTCTACAGTTTCCAAATATACCTCTGTTATTAGCTTTGGAGCCACATTAGCATTAGCATATCACCAGTGGCGTAACTACAGCCATAGCAGCAGAGGCAGCTGCCACAGGACTCGGGACATTAGGGGCCCGGTGACAGCCGCTACTGCTGCTATCATTATACTCGGGGGTCTTTTCGGACCCCCGAGTATAATGATCGGCGGACGTGGAGAGGTAATAAACATAAAAAACACTGATACTTACCCTCTCCACAATCCTGCCAGGCCTCCTTCCTGACATCCTTTCTGACGTCTCTGATGTCACATGAACCCGGCCTGCGTCCCAGGTCATGTGACGTCCGACGTCATAGAAGAAGGACAGCAGCAGAGAAGACAGTGTAGGAGACGGGGGACAGGTAAGAAACAGTAGTTTTTTATGTTTTTATTCCCCCGGGTCTACGATTATTATACTCTGGGGTCTGAAAAGACCCCAGAGTATAATAGTTGTTTATGGGTGTCCACTATGGGCAATAATACTGTGTGCAGGGGCAACTATGGGGGATAATACTGTGTGCAGGGGACACTATGGGGGATAATACTGTGTGCAGGGACCACTATGGGGGATAATACTATGTGCAGGGGCCATACGGGGGATAATACTATGTGCTGGGGCCACTATGTGGGATAATACTGTGTGCAGGGGTCACTATGGGGGATAATAATATGTGCAGGGGCCACTATGGGGGATAATACTGTGTGCAGGGGGCTCTATGGGGCATAATAGAACACGCAGGAATGTGTGTGTAGGAGGGGGTCAGTCGAGATCTTCGTCTGGCGTCTGTGTCGATCGGGGGGGGGGGGGGTCTCCATGTCAAAAGTTCGCCACGGGGCCCCGTCATTCCTAGTTACGCCACTGCATATCACTGTTTTACTCATATGCAAACAAGGAGGAAAGTGTTTTGGGGTGTGCCTTAGCTAGCTTGGACTTTGGTCTCAGCTCTAGATTCCCCCATTGCCATAGGAATAAGACAGTGATTTACATTAGGATGTTAAGTACCTGGGCGTGCTCCTCAATAAGAAGCTGGACTTTGGAGATAACCTGGATGTGCTGTACAGAAAGGGCCACAGCAGGTTCAGGAAGCTGAGGGCCTTTGGAGTCCAGGGGGCACTTCTTAGGGTCTTTTTCAACTCTTTGGTAGCAGCAGCCATCTTCTTCAGAGTGGCCTGCTGGGGAATTAGCATACCACATAGGCACAGAAATAGACTTGACAGGCTGGTTAGAAGGGCCAGCTCTGTCCTGGGCAGCCCCCTGGACCCAGTACAAGTGGTGGGTGACAGAAGGATACTGTCCATGGTGAGCTCCATGCTGGAGGACAACTCCCATCCCATGTAGAGACTATGTCAGTGACCAACTGCTTCACCCCAAGTGTGAGAAGGAATGCTATTAGAGGTCCTTCCTCCCAACTTCGGTCAGGCTGTGTAATCAACATCAGGCTAAGCGGAGAACACTCCGCAGAGAGAACTAAATGATCCTGAGTCTTTCTTTCTTTTCTTCTTAGTTGCTATGACTCCTAGTATCCATTCTATCTGCTATGAGCATGTATGTATTCTTTGTTGTAATATATTACTGTATTATTCATGCTGCTGTAACACACTGAATTTCCCCATGGTGGGAATATTAAAGGATTATCTTATCTAAAATGTTGGCCTACCTACCAATATGATATTGATGGCTTTGTCAGGCTTCTAATATGGTGCATGTTGTTATGACAGGAAGAATAGTACTGTGTGACGTACTGTTCCTCTCATCAGATAAGACAAAATTTGCAACTGAGATGCTGAATAGACTTATTGGGGAACAGGTACTTGAGGTTAAGTCTCTGTAAGCAGATCTGCATCTTCACGTAGGGCCCCGGACTTAGACGTTTTTTATTTTTTAGCATGTGTATCGCTTTAACCCTGCTGTTCTGTTCGGGTCAATATGACCCGAAATGATTTTTGAGATCCCGCAGATTTTTTTTAATGAGGATTTGAAACTAGTGGTTCCTTGACTTTTCCTCATTTGTGGAGCTCTACATTTTTATTTTTTTTTTTGTCTTTTTTTTTGTTTACTTTTTGCTACACGCTGATTGTTACACTTGTACTGTTCGGGTCAATATGACCCGATAGCATTTTATACTGTTCTACAGGTCTCTGAATATTTCTGACTGCAAAAGTTATGTTTTTTTATGTGTTCTTCATCTCCAAATGGTGGTGGTTTCACTGTTCTTATCAGTAAGCAGGTAATTATTTGGTCTGTCTCTGTGAGAGAGGAGACTGGTTGTCTATCATTCAAAGGGTAAAAGTTTGTGGAATTGCGAAACCGGTCGCCACATATTTAGAGCTACAATGTGTCTTGAAAGGTTTCATGACATTTCGAGAGTACTGCAGTTTGATTCTAAAACAGATAGAATGGAAAGAAGAGCTAAAGATAAACTAGCCCCTATTAGAAATGTTTGGAATCAATGGGTAGAGATTCTACCAAAATTGTATAACAGTGGTGAAAATGTAACTGTTGATGAGCAAACTGGTGGCATTCCGAGGTAGGTGCCCATTCAGACAATATATACCAAGTAAGCCAGCAAAATATGGCATCAAGATCTGGACACTTTGCGACAGAAAAAGTTTATACGCTCTAAAGGTTCAAGTGTATACAGGAAAAGCCCCTGATGAAAGACCTGAAAAAAAATCAGGGTATGCGTGTTGTTCTAGATTTGACTCATGGACTAAAAGGACAAAATGTCACATGTGACAACTTTTTTACATCCTATCAACTAGGCCAGATGTTGAAGAAAAAACAACTTACCATGCTGGCTACTATGAGAAAAAACAAACCTGAACTACCGCAAGGTATCCTTAGCAAGAGAGAGGTGTACAGTTCAACTTTTTATTTTTCTGGAAATACAACTGTTGTTTCTTATGTTCCGAAAAAACCCAACAGGTAATTCTCATGAGCACAGTGCACCATGACAATGCCGTAAGTGATAGAGAAGACAGAAAGCCTGACATTATTTTGGATTATAATGCCACAAAGGGAGCAGTTGATACTTTAGACCAAGTAATATCAACATATACATGCAAACGCAAAACCAATCGGTGGCCAATGATTTTATTTTATAACATACTGGACGTTTCTGCATACAATGCATTTGTCTTATGGAGAGAAATTGTCCCCGATTGGAACCGGAATAAGCTGCATAAAAGAAGATTATTTCTTAAGGAATTGGGAAAATCCCTGGTGAGGCCATATATTGAGAGCAGAAAAGTGACCCCCAGAAGTGAGGGAGCAGCAGCCATTGTAAAAAGTGTCCAGCATGCTCAAGAAAGAGACTCCACATCCACGGCCTCCACCAGCACAGCTACCAGCAAAAAAAGGAAGAGATGGAGCTTCTGTCCATCTTCCTGTGACAATAAGACTAATCTGACATGTGCTGGATGTTCAAAAGATCTGTGTAAAGGACATGTGTCTTACTATTGTGCTCAGTGTAAAATCGCATGAACATGTTCAGTTTTTCTTTTTTCTTTCTAAAATGGTTGAAGTTTTTATGATTTTTCATTAGTTGATTTATAAAATTTGTTTTCAAAAAGATAAATTTCATGTTTTAGTAATAGTAATGTAAAGCTTCTTTATTATTTGTGTGCAGAATGTCAACAATCGAAGATAATTGCAAAAAGCCTGTGTAAACTTTTTATGAAAAAAAAATAAAAAATTAAGTTTGAATTTAAATTTTTCTTTTGTTTATGATCAAACATGTTCACATACAGTATTTCAATGAAAAAAGTATTCAAATAAAACAATTAGAGTAGCTAAAAATCAAGAATTAATAGGTCGGGTCATATTGACCCGGGAACAGTACAAGTGTATAGCAAATGCGAACAGAACAGCAGGGTTAATACATTGAGCACGTAATAAAATTAAGCAGTGAATTAGTTAATCCAGGGGAATACTGGGTAACTTTATCCAAAAAACATGGTAAGAATAAAAAGCAGTATCTTCATTCATCAACCTAAGAACTGCTCAAGGTACTGCACCTATTTTGAGACCATAATGATACAGTAGACTATTAACGTGCTTTTTAGTGTGAAGACATTTACAACACAATGGAGATGTACTCAGTACCCAGTGACAGAGAATGAATGGTAGTGCTTACCGTTTCTTCTTCAGACGATAAATCTTCCAGATGTCCATAACAGTCTGAAGGTGGCTACATCGGAAAAAATAACTTTACTCTGGTCCATTCCCCATACTTTCTCTAGAATGTCAATCTGTCCTTGATATCCTTCGTGGAGAGCAGTGGCTTTTGGAAGAATGATTGTCCAGAGAAGAAAAGGTGAGCATTACCATGAGTCCTGTGCCATGCCAACAGTAAAGGATCCTGAGACCATTCAAATGTGGAGTTGCTTTTTATCTAAGTGGGAGTGGGCTCACTCACAATTTTGCATAAGACAATTGTCACGAATAAAGAATGATGTCTAAACATCCTCTAAGAGCAACTTCTCTCAATAACCAAGGAGTAGTTGGGTGATAATGTTTTTATTCCACCATCATAGAGCACCATATCACATGGTGAAAGTGATAACTAAGTGGCTCACTAAACAAAACATGTAAATTCTGAGTCCATGACCAGGAAACTCCCCAGCTCTCAACCCCATTGAGAACATGTGGTCAGACCTCAAAAAGCAGGTGGACCAACATAAACACAGACATTGTGATAAACTCCAAGAACTGATCAGGCAATATTAGATTATCATCCGTGAAGAATTAGCATAGAATCTGATATCCAGCATGCCAGATAGAATTGCAGTAGTCTTCAAAAATACGGGCCACTGCTGTAAATATCGAGTTTTTGCATATAATAATCTGTTACAGTATGTCTTTAATTAACACCGTCATACAGAAATACCACTATACAGGGGCCAAATAATATCACCACATATTGCCACTTAGTGTCTGAATAATAACAAAATAATGTTACTAAATAAAACATACTATACAGAACACTAAACAAAATATAGCATTATCATAGCAGATACCAGCACTGCTAAGGGCTCGTTCACATCTGCGCCCGGTCTCCGTACGGCAGGTTTCCGTTTCCTGCACAAAACAGAGGCAGGAGACGGAAAACTGCAGGACTCTTTCTCACCCATTCATTTGAATGGGTGAGAAAGCTGTCCCGCCGTGAGCGGCGGTGAGCGTTTTATGCTCTCTGCCGCGAAACCTTTTTTTTTTAATCCAGACACAGAGTGGGACATGCAGTACTCTGTGTCTGGTTTAAAGAAAACGGTTTCAGGGTGGAGAGCATAAAATGCTCACTGCCGCTCACGGCCGGACCCGGTCTGTGGTTTCCGTCTTCTTGCATGCAGAAGACGGAAACCACAGAACGGAGACCCGAATGCAGGTGTGAACCTAGCGTCAGAACGTCAGCACAATTTAGGTGAACACAATACAACATACTTTCATAAATGAATAGTATATGTGAGTATAAGAAACTTTGTTACATATCTTTATTAAATATTTTAAATATTATTAGATTGTTCTCCCCTTCTTATCTTATCTCAGAAAGTTTATTTATATACTGTAGAATCTACCTCCATATTCATCCTGACACATAAAAGTCTATGGAGAAGAAGAGGAGAGAATGATGCTGCCAGCCAGTTAAGTGATTTATTTCCTCATTTTGTGCAGGGGTAGAGTCTTACATAGAAGATATATCAGTGGTAAAAGATCTGTGTATCAGCTGCAATTATGTCTGTCTATTCCAGCAGCCTCTTCATCCCCCTCCCCTCTTCATAGAATTCTATGTAAAGTAATTCAACCTTGGAAGTGGAGAAGGAACAAAGGATTATGTAGATAATCTTGTTTCCCTTAGTCCTAACAGCGGCACAATGTGGGGTATTTCGTGCCCCTGTGTGCTGGTAGGACAGGCGGAATTTTAATTAGCCATGTATTAATTTCACATGGCTTGTTCCCTTTAAGAGGGCACAGATACCTCCCCCCTGTGCGTAAATAACAAGTAATAATACATACATTCCAAAATAAACAACAATAGGGGGGGAATCCTTGTGCCGCTGTTAGGACTAAGGGAAACAAGATTATCTACATAATCCTTTGTTCCCTGTCGTCCCTACCAGCGGCACAATGTGGGGAAATAGCAAGTAATCCCCATAAGGGTGGGAGATTAAACACAAGCAGAATGTAATACAGTACGCCCGAAGGCAGTAGCTTCTGAGCCATACCGATCAAGTCGGTAGTGCTTCACAAAGGTCAATTCTGAAGACCAGGATGCTGCTGCACAAATCTGGTCCAAGGTGAGAGCCTTGACCTCTGCCCAAGAGGTCGATACTGCCCGCGTCGAATGGGCCCTTAGGACGGTCGGCGGAGGTAAGTTCTGACTCACAAACGCCAACTTGATTGCTTCCTTCACCCAGCGAGAGATGGTGACCTTAGAAGCCTTGCGGCCTTTATGGCCCCCTACATAATTTATTAACAAGTTCTCAGATCTCCTGAAAGCGCGTGTGCGCTGAAGGTAAATCTGCAGGTTCCGGACTAAATCTAGGGTATGCCACTTCTCCTCCTCAGGGGAAGTGGGCACGGGAAAAAAGGTTGGCAAGCAAATGAGCTGACTCACATTCGCCCTAGAAGAAACTTTCGGCCTGAATCCTGGCAGAAATCTCAACTGAACACGGTCTTCAAAGAAGGCAATGTAAGGAGCTTCCGATGAGAGTGCTTGAAGCTCCCCTACTCTTTTTGCCGAGGTGATAGCGAGGAGAAAAGATACCTTATAGGTCAGCCACTTTAGATCCACCTCCTCCAGAGGTTCGAATGGAGCAACACAAAGTGCCGTTAGGACCTTGCTGAGGTCCCATTGGTGGACAGGAGCAGAAACTGCTGGTCTCAGCCTAGTTGCCCCTTTGATAAAGGTGCTCACTAAAGGATCCTGAGACAACCGCCTCCCCAGATAGGCGGACAAAGCGGCTACATGTACCTTCAGGGTAGAAGCTGCAAGCCCTCTGTCTAGGCCGTCCTGCAGGAAATCCAGGATCGCCCTCACAGGGGGATCGGAGGAGTCCACTTCGTGTTCCGTGCACCAGGCCTGGAAAATATTACCGATCCTACGGTAATTCTTATTGGTCGAGGTGGCTCTGGCGCTGGCTAAAGTCCTTAGGACGCCTTGAGACAGTCCTCTATTCCTTAATAGGGACTGGTCAACCTCCAGGCTGTCAGATTGAATCTCCTCAGATCGTGGTGTCTCAGCTCTCCTTGTGTCACCAGATCTGGGAGGGGGGGAAGCCTCCAATACCTGCCTTGACTCATCCACATGAGCTGGGCAAACCAAGTCCTTTTCGGCCAGAACGGGATTATGGCAATTCCCGAGACTTGGTCCTGTCTGATTTTCATCAATACCTTGGGTATGATGGAAACTGGAGGGAAAATGTATATCAGCCTGAACCTCCATGGGATGGACAGGGCATCCACTGCCAAGGCATTGTCCTCCTGGTACAGAGAGCAGAAGGTTTCCACCTTGGCGTTGAGTCGGGTTGCCATGAGGTCGACATCCGGAAGGCCCCATGTTTGGACAATCTGATGGAATATGTCTTGATTGAGAGACCATTCTCCTGATACAGGGATACCCCGACTCAACTGATCCGCTACTATGTTCAGGGAGCCCTTGATGTGAACAGCGGATAGGTGGGTCAGATTCTTCTCTGCCCACGTGAAGATCAAGTTCGCCTCTCTCAGTAGGGCTGGAACCCTGGTGCCGCCCTGTTTGCTCAAGTATATTACCGTCGTCATATTGTCTGACCGGACCTTGACTGCCTTCCCTTCGAGAAAGGGGGCGAAGTACTTCAGCGCCAGATACACTGCTTTTAGCTCCTTCAGGTTGGAGGTTCCTACCTCTGGATTCCTCCACAGACCCTGGACAGTCCTGCCGTCCAGGTGGGCTCCCCATCCCGAATGGGACGCATCTGTTGTCAACAGGGTCCAACGAGGTTGAACCGAGGACCTTCCGTCTTTCAGGTGTCTCCACCATCTGAGGGAAAGACGGGTACCGGGAGAAAGGCAGATCTTCCTGTGCAGTCCCCGTGGAGATCCGTTCCAGGCTCTCAACACTTCCATCTGAAGGGGACGCAAGTGCCATAAAGCCCAAGGGACCGCCTTGGCTGAAGAAGACATCAGGCCTAGGACCCGCATGGCGGTGCGAATGGTGATCCATCGGGACCTGAGGAGGCCCCGAACCGAAGCTTCTATTTTTGCTCGCCTTGGACGAGATAGGAAAATCTGCATGCTCTGGGAATCCAGAACAAACCCTAGGAATTTCTTCCGGGTGGATGGCACTATTTCTGACGTCTCCCAATTGATCAGCCAACCTAACTCCTGGAGGAAGGCGATGGCTATCTGGAGGTGGTGATGGAGAATTGAAGTAGACTGAGCTTTTATAAGCCAGTCGTCGAGGTAGGGAACCACGAAGAGGCCTTGAAGTCTGAGAGCGGCGGCAACTGGTGCGACCATCTTGGTGAATACATACGGAGCTGACGATATGCCGAATGGCAGAGCAGTGAACTGTAGGTGCTCTCTGTGACCAGCCATAAGAACGGCTATACGTAGATATTTCCTGTGTGGCGGGAAGATGGGGATATGTAAGTAGGCATCCTTCAGGTCCAGGGTGACCATGACCTCGTTGCGCAATAGGAAATTGGTTACTGAGTCTATGGACTCCATCCTGAAAGGTTTTTTCTTTATGAAGAGGTTGAGGAACCGAAGATCTATAATCATCCGCCACCCTCCTGTGGACTTTGGAACCAAGAACACGGGTGAATAAACTCCTTGACCCACTTCGGGAGGAGGGACCCTTTCCAGGGCCCCCTTTAAGAGATATTCTGCGACGGAAGCCTCCAGGCAGTCTTGTTGTAGGGCTGGTAAGACCCGCGTAGTGATGAAACGATCCACCGGAGGATGGGAGAACTCTATTGCGTATCCTCGCTGAACAACTTGAAAGACCCATGGGTCCAGAATGTGAAGATGCCATGCCACAAGGAAATTCGAAAGGCGCCCTCCTACGGGAGAGCTGGTCACAGAGAGCGGCGTCTCCTCAAAACCCCTTCTTCTTAGGGTCCTCCTTGGGGATCCCGCGACCCGCCCCTTTCGGACGGTATCTGGGGCGTCTCTGGCTTCCTTGTTGAGGCCTGTATTGAGACGTGGAGCCTCGACCCCTAGAAGGGGGAGGCCTTCTTTCTCTGGTTGCTTGTGGTAGTGATCTCCCTCTACCATCAGCCAATCCCTCCATCAGATCGTCCAGCCCTTGGCCGAAAACCTTCCCAGGTTGAAAGGGGAGGGAACACAAAGAAAACTTGGAGGCGACATCAGCCCGCCAAGGTTTGAGCCACAAGGGCCTCCTGGCGGCGGTATTGAGGGCCATGGCCTTGGAAGCCAGCTTCACCTGCTGTCTTGCCGATTCTCTCAGGAAATCCGTAGCGAGACGGATCTCCCCCATGGATGCCAGGATGTCGTCCCTGTTAACCCCGGAGTCGATATCCCGTTCCAGGCGGTCCAGCCGGGCTTGAAGCTTATCAGCTACTTCCGTTGAGGCGATGCCCACCGTCACCTGGGCTGAAGCAGATGAATACGCCTTCTTGAGCGTTGAATCCACTCTTCTATCAAGCAAATCCTGAAGATTTGACCCGTCATCGATGGGCACGACAGTGCGACGGGAAAGCTTAGAGATGGCTAAATCCACCTTGGGTGGCGGACCCCAGCGATCCAGCTGGGAGGGATCAATCGGATACACTGCTTTGAAAGCTCTGGTGGTGACGTAAGCCTTCTCCGGCTGCTTCCATTCTTGTTCCATTAGGCTGGCCATGGAGGCGTCCACTTGGAAAACCCTCCGCTTCCCAGAGGTGGACGCAGAGGCTTCCCCCTCGCCAACCTGGTCCCACGACCGGATGGCCTTCAGCAGTTTATTAGTCTTTTCCCGATGGAAAATTGGTCTGCTGGTACAGGAGGACTGATCGTCCGATGATATGGACACCTCCTCCACCTGGAGGCGCTCCAGGGAGGGCAGTGAAGCAGAACGCCTTTCCACGCGCTGCTTCTTGGTGAGCTGAGCCAGTGAAGTACGGATATCCTTTAAAGAATCATCCTGCAAAAAACACAAGGATACTTAGAAGCCGGAGGGGACCCTTCCCCTCTTTGCGGCAACCGTACTCACCATGTACTCCTTGACCCATGCTACCATATCACTGGTAACGGGTTCCTCCCGCAGAGGTCCCCTGCATTGCTGGCAGCGTGACCAGTCATAGCCTAAAGGCAAAACAATGACATTCAGGATACTCCCACCATTGGGAGAATTAGCAGACGAAAAAACCGCACCTACCATCAGGTAGTGGAACGTCACATTCAATGCAAGCCAGGTGTCTCCTTTTAGAAGACTTCTTCCGTCTTACTTGATCCCCGGGAGGGGTAGAAGAGGAAGACATGACAAATAGAAACTAGCTTTCAGCGATACCTAAGCATGGAATATGAAACATCAGAGGAGTACATTCAAGGAACCATATGAGGAGACTCACCCAGCTTCTGCAGGCCACTTACCAACCTTCAGCAGAGTTTGCAGTAGAATAAATGCAGATTGAAGCGGTAACCACAAGCCACAGCGGAGAAACCAGCTAGGGATTAGACTAGCAGGCAATGAGGGATGCAACCTGCCCCCTTTTTTACAGCCCCATATCCGGAAGGGGCGTGGCCTTAGTCAAAAGCTCCGTTCCTTTGCCCTTCATAACACTCCTAGCCCTTCAAGTCACGCTCCCCCTTTGAGCCAACTACATTGGCACGTACCTTAATCTCCTGAGGACCTCCAGTGTCCAACGCTGCTGTTCGCGTGGTCCCGGAGCGGCGAATGCCGAAAACCGGAAGTTGCCGGTGTTACACTTCTAAACGACCGGCCGGAACCCTCCTACACAGAGGAAAGGTTCCGCGAAAACCGGAAGTTCCCCTCATGGAGCCGCGCGAACACGCCGGCTGGCTGCGCGCGGCTCCGAAGCCCAGCAGGACTGGATGCCGGGGAACAGGAGGTAGGATTGCGTGAGGGAGGTGGGCAAAATAGGTAACTTTAATCTTACCTATTCTCTTTGCAGGACCGACAGAAGTCCAAAGGGGCAGAGTGCATCATTGAAGACACCTGAACAGGTCTGAGCAGGTAAGTACCTGAAACTTCTTCTTACTCTTTCTCTTTAGGAGGACACAGAGTCCTCCCCACCTGTCCGATCCTTTACACAGGACAGAAAAAAACGCACAGGGGGGAGGTATCTGTGCCCTCTTAAAGGGAACAAGCCATGTGAAATTAATACATGGCTAATTAAAATTCCGCCTGTCCTACCAGCACACAGGGGCACGAAATACCCCACATTGTGCCGCTGGTAGGGACGACAGGGAAACATATTTCTTTACCTGCTCAGAAGTGCTGCCGCTGCCCTCTGCTGGTCCGGTCCTCTGTCCTTCATGTGGCTTCAGAGCGCCCTGCGCCCTGCCCCCACCTCCGCCTCCGCCTCCCTAGACTAGTATTATAGAGAGTTAGGAGAGTGTGGGCAGTTACTGGGAGGGGAGATGTGAGTAATGCACTCATGTCTCCCCATCCACACTCTCCAGCCGCACCAAGCCCCACCTACTCCCTGCATCTCTACAATACTAGTCTAGGGAGGTGGGGGGGGAGCTGCAGGGCGCTCTGAAGACATGTGAAGGACAGAGGACCGGACCAGATGAAGAAGAACTGGGAGCTGCAGCTGTACAGGTAAGCAGACACCGGTAAGGGGGGGGGGGGGGTTAATCACTACACAGCGTGGGGTCCAAGAATTCAATCAATTTTTGGACTACATGCTGTGTAGTGAATAGGATCGTTTTTAAGATCCGATCTCCGATTATTTCAAAAATCCCATTGACTTGCATTGGGATTGGAATTGGGATCGGGTTCGAATGGAATATGATCGGAAATCGGAATTTAAAAATGACCCTGAAATTTCAAGATCGGCTCAACCCTAATTACAAAGTTTCTTTAATTCACCTGTATTATTCATGTATGAAAAATTGTTTTATAATTGGAAATAAGATTTAAATCCAGTGTTGTCTCTGCATGGACTTCCAGCGTTTTGTCTGTGCAGAGTTTTCTCCTCAGGCTTTTTACCTCACTTTTCCAGCATCCGTCTAACCTGCTAAGCATCCTCTACAAAATGTTCCTGCCCTTGAGCAGTACCATCCTACTGCGTTACCCATCAGTGTTCCCGCTGATACAGCAAGTGCCAAGTTCTCTCACATAATGTACTTTATAAATACTGAGGGAAATGTATTACAATTTTTAAGTCAGAAAGAAAATTTGTAAACAGTTGCACTTTTCAATGTATGGCAGATTTTGCAACTTTTTCTCTGATTTATGCCCCATATGCCCCTCTTCTGAAAAGTGGCAGTGTTGGAGGCAGAAAGTGTATGGCCTCCACAGCCCAATGATTTACACAATAAGCTGGCATAAATAATTGCTCAAATCTATTCCAGCTTCCAGCACCAAAAACCTTGAAAACTTTTTTAATAATGATCCATAGTACACTGAAATTTCAATCCCAATCTACAATTCATGTGACAAATGGATCTGTGGCTACTTTCTGAGAAGAGGTAGTGGAGATCAGTATCATAGCCCCAGAGAAGCCCTTTGAGCTACATCAAGGGCACCCCATCACCATCAGGAAGGAAACTATACTACAAGGTCTGCCCTAAGGGACACTACTAACACCAAGATCCATAGCATAGGTCCCCTCAACACTGGATCAGCCCCTACGAGAACTGGATGTTTGACAGAGACAACTATTGCAACCATGACTGACTCCCTACATTTGCTCTTCCACTGGGTTGCTAAAAGGAAACATAGTAGCAGTTAGGATCTGCACACTACTGCATGCCTTTTCTCCAACAGCATTATGATTGTGGTTGTAGGGGATGCGGTACGGGGCCCACATCCAGCTGGAGACGGCCAGGGCCCTACTTCACCATGATAGCAATTGGGTAAACCTGGTTCCTCAACTGCTATACATATTGTTAATGGAAAGGAGTCCGGCATTCTGCCAGGTCCCTTTCAAATAGAAGCCTGCCCAGGGGAGGTGATCGAAAATAATAAATACTTATACTCATCTCTCCTGGAACTCCAACGGTCATCAGTATCCTATTTGGGGCTCTTCTGGTCTGTGACTAAGACCACATACCCCAGGGGCTCATGTGGGGCTTGCCGGCGTGATGATGTTAGTGTGCACCACATGACTGTTGAGGTCCAATCACTGCCCCGTAACCTCTGGGGTGTGTGACCACAGTGGCAGAGAAGGATGTAGCGATGTGAATAATTTTTTTTTAGGAAAACTACTTAAAGGAGTTTGTTATTGCTATTAGTAGGTTAATAAGTGGCCCAAATACCTTTAGCAGTGTTTTGAGTAATTTCTGAGTTTCTCTGTGACCTCTTAGCAACTTCTGCATTGGTTTACATGAGCATCTTCCTGTCATGTGTTTTCCTACGTCTACCATGATACCTTGGGCTTCACTGAGAGCTGACACTACCTCTCTTTCTCACTCTCTTCCCCTCCATTTTTCACTCATACTCCCTCTCTGTTTTCCTAGCTAGTCTGCCCATTACTAGCCCTTCTTGACTAACTTAACAACCCCCATCCAATTATACTTACCTTTCATCCATTCCAGACCTTCTTGACGTCTGCTGGAGGTCAATGCCTGCACAATAGAGCCCAAGTGCCACCCAGACGCAGTGATGTCTCATGCCCAGAAATTTTGGACTGGAAGACAAGCAAGTATGATGAAAGGTCACCAGGAAATGTGCCTGGGCCAATCTAGGTAAATATACATTTTTGGTAACCTAAGTAATTTAGAAGGTAGGCGGTAGAGGGGGTTAGCTTACATTATAGATATCAATTAACCCCAGACAACTCGTTTAACTTGTGATATACATATCTGGACATTTCCAGCCATGAGCACAGGCAAGGAAGGACATCTCTGTATATTGTAATTTAGGTCACAGGTTTTGGATCTAAATACCTAGCATCACCACTGACCGGCACTGGCAACTTTGGCTGATCGGCGAACAATCTTGTAGATGCCAGGGAAAGTGGAATGAGACATGCACAATCCATTGTTGCAGCAGATGATGAGCTACTGCTAGTAGTGTTTGGATTGAGTTATTCCCCTTCTTCCCATGTTCACTTGGCTCAGCACATTTATTGTGGAGTAGGATAGCTCTTTCTTTAATGGCGTTCATCTGACAGTTTTCTTATATTTTGTCCAAAAAAACCTGTCAGACATTCAGTAATACGTTTCTGAACATGGCCAAATGAGCTGTTTGACCTGTCTAGAACCATTTTATTCTGTAAATCGGACTCAATATGATCTTTTCATATATATCAATGACTTATAATATGTGCTATTAAACATTATATTACATTGTAATCTGTGCTTGATAATAATTTACTTATACCAAACCTGAAATTATTCAACTTGAGTACTAGAAGGCAACTTTATTTTAAAGGAGCACACAAACTTCTTGTGCGTCTATGACACCTGACGGGATCATGTTGGTATAAATAGCCTGCTGAGATCTTTTCAGAGATAATTAAGAGCTCTCGGGCTGGCAGGAGGTTGAACCATTTCGCATAACAGCCAAGTATATTAGAACAGTATGCAAATCTAATGTCTAGTTATGTCGCTGTCTTTCAATTAGCAAGTAGAATACTCCACAAAATAACATAGGAAACATTAGAAGTGCTAAAATATTAATTTTTCATATACATGCTACCTGCGAGAATTAATTTGCACCTTGCAATGTGCACTGTAGGTGGCGAGACTTTGTCCTGAAGACTACCCTGAACATCTCTTTTAGGTTTATTCATATGTTCTCCTTATTACTTATGATATTGACCTACAGAGAAGTAAGCTTTGTGACATTTTCCAGCTATGTCAAATGAATAGAACCTGAGAATGGGATTGTGCTGCAGACTGTACCTTTCACTGGATAAAAACAGGCCTCTTGACATACCAGAGGAACTAAGAGCTACATGTCAAAAAGATCCTTTCTGATTTACTTTCATCTCATCTGGTGATCGAAACATTTTATTCCTCCCACACACTGCAGTACTTCTGACAGGTTCCTCATTAGTTTGTGATGCTATTGTTGGATCGCGTCATTGAGAGCTGATTCTGTCCATGCAGCCTTAGCGTTAGATTACCAGAGTGTGAAAAATGTGTAAATTATAACCATACCTATAGCACAGGATGAGATGATTAGCCCGAGAATTATCAAATAAATCACAGATAAATATATGGCACGGTTATGCTATTATTCTTCCTACAATAAGTGTGGTGTTCAGTGCTGAGTGATCGCCGAATGCTGATGCTACACAATTACATGCAAAGGAAAGCTTTGTCAGTCATACATTATCCCAGAGATGAAACATTTCATCGTTTCCATAATTGTTAGTTACCAGGAGTCACATAGAGCAAGCTGCTAAATTGCTGCCAATGACCCTTCTCAAACCCTCAATAGAAGAAATTTACTCAACGGATACCCAAAAAATGTAGTAGTACAGCTATACATATAGAAGTGTTATGGCAGCTGAAGGAATTCGACAAATGTCTGCCACAATAAAATCAACTAAATTAGACATTTTCAGGGTAGGTGCACTTCTCCGTTCGGGGATTTTATTCCCCATTTTGCTTTAAAAATGCTGAGAGGAAAGACCTACAGGCAGGACGTTTCTCCCCGCATTTATCAGACAGAAACCTGGTGGATCCCATTATAGTCTAAGGGGTCCACAGATTTCCACGGGTAACCATTTTTTTTAGACGGATTGACTTTCTGTTTTACGAGTTCACAAGTGGAACTAAAGAATGGAAACCCAAGCCCGGGTGTGAACTTAGAGTTAGATGGTGGCTGAGCAAAAATTATGTTTGGTCTGATCGTTTGTTGTTGGCCAATTATCACCCAACTTTTAAAAACTTACTGTGCATTGTTTTGGGTTTTTTTTTTTTTTTTTTTTTTTTTTTGGGGGGGGGGGCGGGGGGTTAACAGCAACACTATACCTCTAACTGCACTACTTCAGCAGTTTAATTTAGTTAATGTTTATGGTGGGATTGGTTGTACAATGGTGGTCATCCAAAATCTAATGCGTAAGGCTAGTCCTAGAAGCATCAGGTAAAGAAATTAATTTTTCTTCAACATTGTTCACTGCTTGGTAAGCAGCCACTACGCTATTTGTTACTTCAAAGTTTAGTAAGTAACATAATACCTAGATTCACATGTACCTATACTAATTCTTTGGGAGAGAAATTCAAGCAATTGGTTTAGTTTCACACACAGGATTTTGACAAATTTTCATTGGTGTTTTTTGCTGTGTTTCTCCACATGTTGAACATAAACAATGCTAGTTTAAAGTCTATGGACCACACTTGCTACTAGTTAGACAGGGTAACTTTAGACTCCAGGAATATAAGTGTCTCATGCTGAATGACAAATCCGGTGCATCTTCAGACCATCTAAGTCTAAGTTTATATCACCTATCAGTTTAGTTAGGCTAGGTTCACACTAGCACCGGTTTCTCTTTCATCTATTGGGTGTCCGCTGTTTTCTATACATAAACTGGTGGAATCTTCAGTGGACTCTACTATGGAGACTTTGACGTGGATGCAAACCTATATATCCTTTGTTGCAGTGTTTACAGTAATATGCTGCTGCTTGCAATCTTGACCAAAATTCTGCCCACGTGCATCAAACATGCTCTTCACTTTTGCCAAACTTTATCCACCTTTATGCACCAATGCACCATTTCTGATACATGCCACAAACTGCCACACACTACATGTGATGTTTCCTGGAACCCACCTAGTCCAGCGGGAAAACATTATTTTAAATCTGTAACACACTACAGTAATATGTCAGTTTTTGTTCATAGCTTATTTTTTTCATTTATAGGGATCTACTCAGACGCACATAATTTATCATTGAACCTGCTTTGCAGTATTATAATAGTTCCTTAAAGCCAAAGGTCAACATAAATGGAAATAAGGTTCATCTAATATGTTATGGGACTGACCATCTACATTTATGATAAACTACCCAGGAGGAAAAAGTACGAGAATGCATAAAGCATGGCCGGGCTGCTCCATTTGGTATAAACCTGGTAGGATCACAAATAATTGATACTGTCTCTTGCAGCATCTGGCTCATCTCCACCAAACATAATTAGTCCTACTAACATGTGTATACACTCACTCGGTGAGAGCCGAGCGCTGTCCCAGGTGTTTACCTTAGTTCCTGCTCAATCACTTATGTTAATAATGACCGACAATTGTTTTGACAGCTTTTCAAGTCTTCTCAATTATCCTTAGACCATTCAATTTTCATAGGTCGTTCTGCCTACCTTACACAGGGAAAATATTTTAAAGGAAGTGTGTCGTACAATAAATGTTAAACATATTATCTCTGAATTTAAAATGATTTTAAGGGTAATTGTGTAGTATAATTTATACATACATGTATTATGTTTCATACAAAATATGAAAATTATGTTTTTACTCTTCTGCCCAATACAGGACTTCATTTCACTTATAGACTTGCTTCCAAACTAAAAGTAGACACATTAGTACATATGACATACTAGTACATATTACACATTAGAACATATTACACATTAGTACATATTACACACTAGAACATATTACACACTAGTACATATTACACATTAGCAAATATTACACATTAGCAAATATTACACATTTGTACTAGAGATGAGCGAATACCGTTCGATTGAGTAGATATTCGATCGAATATTAAGGTATTCGAGATATTTGATTCCAATCGAATACCACGTGGCAAACTCAGTGAAAATTCGAATCCCCTAACTGTGCAGGGAAGGTGGGACAGGAAGCAAGAAAACATAGGCATAAAAAAAAAATGGAAAAAAAATCATTGGCTGGCGAAATCAGGTGACTAAAGGCTCAGTTCACTCCAAGGGCCAAAAACTAAATCGCTGCTGTTTAAAGGCTCAACTCACCCTAAGGGCCAAAAACACTGCTGGTTAAAGGCTCAGTTCACTCCAAGGGCCAAAAACACTGCTGGTTAAAGGCTCAACTCACCCCAAGGGCAAAAATCTCTGCTGGTAGCTCATCTTAAGGGCCTCTAACTTAATTTGGAAGGGCTCACGTGAAGGGCCAGAAAAGTAATTTTTGGAGGTCTCACCACATCACACAAACATAAACAATGACAGTTAAGGGTGGGGGCTTTTGGATTTCCCATTGCCTATGCCATTTGTGGTTGTCAAGGGCAACGTGATTTAAAGGTGTGCATGCTAATGTTTCTTTAACTTTAAATTTGTGTTTCTGTCCATACTATTGTGGAGGAAAGAAGGTTTCCAAGTATTTTTCCACTTTCATAGAGGTTCTATTGAGTTTGGAAAGTGTCTAGTTGATAGGCTGTGATATTGGGGTAATACTGGGACTTGGGCGTGTTAGATGCCCCCAGGCATGCTTCCCCTGCTGCCCCAGTTGCATTCCAGAGGTGTTGGCATCATTTCCTGGGGTGTCATTTTGGACTTGGTGACCCTCCTTAGTCGAATTGTGGTTTCCCCTGAAACGGGCATCTTTTCCCCATAGACTATAATGGGATTCGATATTCGGTCAAATAGTTGAATATTGAGGAGCTACTTGAAACGAATATCGAATATCGAATATTTCACTACTCGCTCATCTGTTTTTATACACATTATTATACACATATTACACATTAGAACATATTACACATTAGTACATATTACACATTAGTACACATTACACATTAGCACATATTACACATTAGCACATATTACACATTAGAACATATTACACATTAGTAAATATTACACTATAGTCCAAAATTGCTGAAAACAGATGATCGCAATCCAAACTGTTGTTGTCTATTCCCATCCATAAAGAAGATGGCTGTGTTTAGAATTTGTTTCTAGCTTACAAACAACCTTTACATTAAAGAACATTCCCAGAAACATTGCTTGTATTTTGATCAGTGTCATTGAACATGTGCAATTGGAGTATGTGGGTTGAATAATTGCTCACCAGATAACTGTTCATCTATTGACTTCTTATTTCTAATGTGTACAACTACCTTTGGAATGTGGTTCTTTATGTGCTTAGATTGCATTTCATTGTGTATCGTAGACTTGTCATTAAGTCCCCAGTAGGGTCATATTTACGGCTCATGTTGCACTAGGTAGTGAGATTGAATATGTCTGCATCAGGTCATTTATGAATGAAGTATCCTGGTGTTTAGCATTGTAGTCTGGGTCTTATGAGTCTTACACTGTGTTGGGAATACAGCAAATACTATTGGATACTGTAACAGGATCTGCAACATGTATTCATGACAGGACTATTCTTTATAAGCAACACCTCAATTTTCCCAAGTTAACCTATATATCAGGGACACTCAACTTGCAGACTGCGCTCCTCCAGCTGTCCAGGTTTCTGCCACCAGTGGTCAGGAGAAAGATTAATCTCTGGACCACTGTTCCCTAAGCCCTAAGACTCAACATCGTCCTTGCCATCTGTTTATGTGCAGGTATAGTAGCCCTTGAAGCGTTCTAGCGAAAAGGGCAGGGACTATTTGGCAGATGCATCCTGAAGAATTTTGAATTAGCTGGCAGACTCATTTTTGTTTGTCTTTAAATTTTGGTATGTCAATATCACCTCACCTCACCTTCACCCTTGAGTTAGAATTTTCGACAAAGGAGGGAGGAGAGGCGGAGTCAGGCAAAACTGAAGGTGCAGTCTCCTATTATATATCAGGGGTATGTGGGCGGAGACTCACCTTCTGCCGTAAGCGCTTATGCAGTGGTTTTTTGTTTCTTTGGATGGTGCCCCTTTTTGCTGGCTGTTTTTTCTTTCTCTGTTCAGTTGTCACAGCGTGGCGGATGTTCCATGCCCCTTGGAAAAATTGAAGATTTGCCTACATGGCCGCTGCCCCACAGCGGTTATCATTCGGGTGGAAGTTTTGAAGTTCAAGGGGGCGAGGCATGGAGATGTCGGATGTTTACGGTTGTACACTTTATATTATTTTAAAAGAAGTTATCCTTTTGGTTGTTTATATGTTTGTTAATAAAATCGCTGTGGCCAACCCAGCTTTAAGAGAACTCTCTCCAGCGACAAAAAACGGGATTTCAAGCGAACGGCAGCGCAGAGAAGACAACGAAAGGTAGGAGAAGAATAGCCTTTCTTAAGGCTATTCCAACATGTTACTCAGAAAAAAAAGCGTTTGTATGATAGAATCCCTTTAATGCTCCACACATAGTGTAAAACTCTTTATTTCCCCTACGCACAGTATAATACCATGTTAGTGTCTCCACAAAGCATAATGCCATGTTAGTTCTCCCGCTCAGTATAATGCTTTTCAGTGCCCCATACACAGTATAATGCCATGTGAATGCCCCCACACAGTTTAGTGCCACATTAGCACCCTGATACACAGTGTAAAGCTTAATGCCTCCAACAGAGTATAGAGCTCCCTATTGCCCCCACACAGTGTAAAGCCACATTAGTACCCACACACACTGCATAAAGCTCATTATTGCCCACCACACAATATACTGTCCAGTTATTGCCCCACACAGTATAATGTCACATTAGTCCCTCCACGCACAATATTAAGTTCCTTAGCGCCCCCTCACTAGTTAGTAGTATTGATCGCCTCGATTCCTTGTGACACCAGGGAAGGTTCAATTAAAATGAAATACTTTTTCACAATTATTCTTGTCCAAATCTGGGGGAGCATCTTATCATCAGAAAAATACAGCAAATATTGGATGTGTTTAGCTACTGTTCAGCTCAGACCTGCTTGATGATGGACCCGAGTTCCTTTGCTAAAAGTAGTTGAGTATCCCTACTACATATGATAGTATACCACTAAGTAATAGTTATATATTGTAAAAGGATCCCACTTAGTAAGACTATCATCTCCTTATCATGATCACATAGTAAATTAGGCTATCATTGAGAAATCAAATAACACCAGTATATAGTGTCTGAATTGTACCCCAAATATCAGCCATATTTTGGTTAGATTCCACTTCTACACACGTTATCTCCATATTATCGTTAGTAAGGCATAATTCTGGAGAATGCAGAACTGATCGAGTGCAGTTACAGACCGATTAAACGGCAATGAAATCCAATGCTTCACTTCAGACATTTTGTTTGATTGGAGTTGTTTCCCAAAGTTTCCAAATATTGATCTACAGATGGACATGATGACATCATAATGTCACACCAGTAAATGTGTATGTGTCAGTGGGTGCTGTGTACACTACTGGTTAAAATAAGTTAGTAACCTATGCAGTGGATGATGGTAGGAAGCCAGAGGCATTCTGAATCCAGCATTGTTTGTCCCACAGTGATCATAATGAGCACTGAAAAGCCACCAGAACCAGCAATGGGTATGATGTGAGGCAGGGCTGTGGGCGGGGGAGGGGAATATTTTGTTTTTGCATGTCTCTTACTAAATTTCACCCTAGGCACTGAACCTACAATTAATATGATGAAATACATCCCTCTGGAGGGGGCGGCGCCGCGGCAATCAGCTTTTATTTTACTTTTTTTTTTCTAAACTAGCGCAGGAGAGGGGCCACTCTGAAAACAACTTGAGCAGTCTTCTCCTTTGCTGGTTTAGACCTCTGCGTCTCATCGCAGGCCACCTATGCTGAGACGCATATGTCTCATTGCCAGGTTAATAGGAGGCGGCAGCAGCAGCGAGGTCAGTAAGTTAAATACTTTTTTTTTTTGTTTGTTTTATAATAGGCCTCTACCTGCTGGAGTATCCCCAGCAGGTAGCGGCCTACTTACCTACCTGCCTGTTCCTGCTCGCTGATGGGACTTTAGCGAATACTATACACACATTGTGGGAAAATAGGCGCTGCATACATGCTCCGATTTCCAAAACCATTGTGGTTTTGGAACCATTTGCTGTACAATATTATATCTCAAGCCATACTCTCTTTTGATGAGCCATGCCCCTATAACAATATGCCACACCCCCTTGTAGGGTGAGGAACAGTAAATGTCTAAAACTCTTAATCCATGTGGTTCAATGCATGTGCACCCATTTTTGGTGCATATTTTTTCTGACAACAAGCATAATAAATATGTGCAATGATGACCAGCAGAAAATTCAATCATGATCGGTCTTATACTACAGACTGTAGCTCAGGATCAATACAAGATAACTAAAGGGCTTCCTCCCATTACAAATAACTCAGAATGTCATAAAACATAGTCATACTGTGATCTCCCACTGCTCCCCTTCCCAGTCTGACTGGGTCTTCACTGGTCTCTAGTGGTCCTGTCTTGACACAATGAAAATACCAGAAAATTCCAACTTAGCCAATCAGCTAATCGCTACAGGGAGCCAGAGTCTGGCCAATGGAGGGGAATCTGCGGTGGAAGTGTACCTTCAGTTTTGGCAATATGAACAGCCCCTTATCGTTTGGAATTAAAGCGGACCTGTCACCACTTCTGACATGTCTGTTTTAGTAAATTGTATTCTCAATAGAATAACAATTCTATAATATGTTTTCTTAGGACTGTGCATTGACTCATTCCACTGTAATTCTCATAGAAATATAGAAATATATAACTAATGGTTATTACCATTTGGGGGTGTATCCCTCCAAAGTCTCACATTATCAAATCTCCTACCTCCATACCACACCTACTTTAACCTTTTAAGGATGCAGAGATTTTGATCAATAAAGCATACCATCAGTTAGAAACAACGTTTCAGAAATGAATAGTACTAGTTAATATATGAAACTTTGTAATACATATAATTAAAGATAAAAGATTTCCTTCTCCACTTTTCAGGCAGAGTTACTTTCTACACATTAGTATATGAAGAGAGTAGGTGAAAAGAAAAACACAGGATGTAGCTAAGATGCTAATAGTGCACAAAATGAAGCAATAAATCAATTAACTAGTCTACAGGAAAGCCTACTCCAACCCTCCCTTCTCCGTAGAGTTCTATGTGTGAGGTTGTATAAGGAGACCAATATAAGGTAAGCAAACAGTCAGAATGAAGATAAGCAGCAGGAGAATAGCTTAAAAAGTGGTGAAGAAAACGAGTGATTATGAAGATAATCTTGTTTCCCTTAGTCCTAACAGCGGCACAATGTGGGGTATTTCTGCCCCTGTGTGCTGGTAGGACAGGCGGATATTTAATTAGCCAATCAAATGCGTGGCAGGCCCTATAAGAGGGCACAAGAACCTCCCCTCTGCGTGTAAATACAAAAGTACCTCCATTACATTTATATACAGTTTTATACATAAGATATGATTCCCAGGGTGGGAAATCTTGTGCCGCTGTTAGGACTAAGGGAAACAAGATTATCTTCATAATCACTCGTTCCCTGTCGTCCTCAACAGCGGCACAATGTGGGGATATAGCAAGCAGGTCCCCAAGATGGGTGGGACAAACCCATGACCGAACTTAAACTGGTCTGGGCAAAGGCAGTGGAATCTGCCACTTGGTCCTTCAGGCGGTAATGCCGAATGAAGGTGGATTCAGATGCCCAAGAGGCAGCTGCATATATTTGGTCCACAGACAAAGCACTTCTTTCTGCCCGTGAAGTGGACACTGCCCTGGTTGAATGGGCATGAAGGAAAGATGGAGCCGACAGCCCTTGGGCGGTATAGGCGACTCTAATAGTCTCGGTAACCCACCGTGATATTGTAGCTTTGGCGGCTTTGGCGCCCTTGTTTTTCCCCGTGTAGCTGACCAACAGGTTTTCAGTCCACCTAAAGGGGCGAGTGCGCTGCAAGTAGATCTGCAGGCATCTAACCACATCCAGCTTGTGCCATCTTTCTTCTTCAGCAGAAGAAGGGAACGGAAAAAAATACTGGAAGGGAAATCAGTTGGTTCCTGTTTACAGCAGATGGCACCTTGGGACGAAACCCAGGGAGGAACCTAAGCTGTACATGGTCAGAGAAAAAGGTGGTATATGGCTCCTCAGCGGACAAAGCTTGTAGTTCACTAACGCGTTTGGCAGGTGTGACTGCCAATAGCAGCGCCATTTTGCCGGTTAGCGACTTGAGGGAGACCTCTTCCAGAGGTTCAAATGGCTGGCCACATAGGGCGTTCAGGACCGGAATAAGGTCCCATTGGTGGACACGGGTGTTTACCACCGGTCTCAGCCTAGTTGCCCCTTTAATAAAGGTGCTCACTAAAGGATCCTGAGACAAACGCCTCCCCAGATAGGCGGACAGGGCCGCTACGTGTACCTTGAGTGTGGCCGCAGCAAGACCTCTGTCTAGTCCGTCTTGAAGGAAGTCCAGGATCACCTCCGTAGGGGGATCGGTGGAGTCCACTTGATGCTGCAGACACCAGGCATTAAAGATGTTACCTATTCGACGGTAGTTCCTGTTAGTCGAATCTGCTCTGGCGCTGGATAGGGTCTTCAAGACGGCTTGTGACAGTCCTCTATTTCTCAATAGGGACTGGTCAACCTCCAGGCTGTCAGGTTGAGTCTCCTCAGATCCTGGCATCTCAGTTCTCCTTGGGTTACCAGGTCTGGGAGTGGGGGAAGCCTCCAATATATGCCCTGACTCATTTGTATGAGCTGAGCAAACCAAGCCCTTTTTGGCCAGAACGGGATTATGGCTATTCCCGAGGCTTGGTCCTGTCTTATTTTTATCAATACCTTCGGTATGATTGGAATTGGAGGGAATATGTAAAACAGCCTGAACCTCCATGGGATGGACAGGGCATCCACCGCCAAGGGATTGTCCTCCTGGTACAGAGAGCAGAAGGTCCCCACCTTGGCGTTGAGTCGGGTAGCCATAAGATCGACCTCCGGGAGACCCCATCTCTGGACGATCTGTTGAAATACGTCTGGATTGAGAGACCATTCTCCTGATACGGTAATACCCTGACTCAGCTGATCCGCTACTATGTTCAGGGAGCCCTTTATGTGAACAGCGGATAACTGGACCAGATTCTTCTCCGCCTAGGCAAATATGAGATTCGTCTCTCTCAGCAAGGTTGGTGACCTGGTGCCCCCTTGTTTGTTTATATAGACTACCACCGTCATATTGTCTGACCGGTTTTTGACAGACTTGCCTTTCAATTCTGGGGCAAAGTGTACTAGGGCCAGGTACACTGCTCTGAGTTCCTTGAGATTGGATGACCCCAGCTCCATCGTCCTTGTACAGTTTTGTCTTGACAATGGGCTCCCCATCCCCACTGGGATGCATCTGTTGTCAACAGGGTCCACACTGTCGGGACCGTGGACCTTCCGTCTTTCAGGTGTATCCACCATCTGAGGGAAAGACGGGTAGCGGGAGAAAGGCAGATCTTCTTGTGCAATCCCCGTGGAGACCTGTTCCAGGTTCTCAACACTTCCATCTGCAGGGGACGCAAATGCCATAAAGTCCAAGGCACCGCCCTGGCCGAGGATGACATCAGGCCCAGGACTCTCATGGCGGTCCGGATGGTTACCTGCCGAGTGCGCAATAGGAATCGTGCACTGGCTTGGATTCTTTCCTTCCTTGGACTGGAGAGGAAGATCTGCATCGCTTCTGAATCCACTATAAATCCTAGGAATTTTCTTCAGGTGGATGGAACGATTTCGGACTTCTCCCAATTGTTAATCCTAACTCCTGTAGGAAGTTGATGGCAAGGTTGAGCTGCTGGAGGAGAGCAGCAGGAGACTGAGCTTTCAGTAGCCAGTCGTCTAGATAAGGGACGATGAAAAGACCCTGAAGTCTGAGGGCCGCGGCGACCGGAGAAATCACCTTGGTGAATACCAGTGGGGCGGATGTGATGCCGAATGGCAGAGCTGTGAATTGATAGTGCTCCCTGTGGCCGGCCATAGCGACGGCAATCCTGAGGAACTTCCTGTGGAAATGAGCAATGGGGACATGTAGATAGGCGTCCTTCAAATCGAGGGTAACCATCACCTCTCCTGGCTGAAGAAACACAGCCACGGAATCCACGGTTTCCATTCGAAATGACCTCTTCCTGATAAACCGATTGAGGTACCTCAGATCTATTATCATCCTCCAGCCCCCGGTGAACTTGGGGACCAGAAAGACGGGGGAGTAGACTCCCAGACCGAGGTCTGAGGCTGGTACCTTCTCCAGGGCGCCCTTGGTAACATATTCGGCAACCAAGGCTTCTAGACTGGCCTGCTGAGAAGGTGGAAGAGTTTGGGTGGAAACGAACCGATCTGGAGGTGGAAGATGAAAGTCGATGTGATACCCGTGTTGTATGATCTTCAACACCCATGGGTCTTGGATATGGGTGAACCATGCTCTGGAAAAGGAGGAAAGACGTCCTCCCACAGGAAGGGGGGCCACAGGGAGCTGCCCCACGTCAAAACTCAGGCTTCCTCTTGGTGTCCTCCTTGGAAGCGCCACGACCATCTCCCCTAGGGTGATATCTAAAACGCCGTTGTTGGGAAGGGCGTCTATAATTAGAGGAAGAACCTCTGCCTCTAGGGGGAGCACGTCTGCCCCTGGATGCTTGAGGTAGAGACCTTCCCCTACCTTCAGCTAATCCCTCCATAATGGCGTCTAAGCTTTGGCCAGACACCCTTCCCGGCTCAAAGGGGAGAGCACAGAGTGCTGCTTTAGACGCAAAATCTGCCCGCCAAGGCTTTAGCCAAAGGGGTCTACGGGCCGCAGTAGACAACGCCATAGATTTGGCGGAGATTTTAAATTGATGGCAGGAGGATTCCGCCAAATAATCTGCAGCCCTATGAACTCTTTTCATAGAGGCCAGAATCTCATCTCTGTCTACGCCCAAGTCTATATCCCGCTCCAAGGCGGCTAAGCGGTTGCGGAAAAAGTCACCAACCATAGAGGAGGCTATGGCCACAGAGGCTTGCGCGGAGGAAGCTGAGTAGACCTTCTTCAGAACGGAGTCCGCCCTACGATCCAGAGGGTCCTGAAGATTTGAACCATCTTCCAAGGGCACCAGGGTTCTGCGGGACAGCTTTGCTACGGCCAAATCCACCTTCGGGGTAGGCCCCCAGGAATCCCACTTGAAGATCCTGGAAAGCGAATGTCCTTTCTCTGGCTGTTTCCACTGCTGCACCATAAGGTCGGTCAGCGTGGCGTCCGCATGGAAGGCAATATGTCCCCCAGAGGCAGACGTGGAGGCTTCCCCGTCAACATCTCGGCCCACTGTAGACCGGATGGACTTCAGCAGCCTGCCCGTTTGTTCATAATGGAACGCAGTTCTGCTGGAATAACTGAGTCATCCTCGGAGGAATCATCCTCTGCCACCCGCAGGTGTTACAAGGGGGGGGGAGAGACGAGGAACGGAGCTCAGAGCATGGTCTCCTGGTGAGCTGAGACAAGGTGCAATGGATCCCTTTGAGGGAATCATCCTGCAAAACAAAAAGGAGAGTACAAGCAAGGGAAAAACTATTTACCCAAGCGATGCCCAAACTCACCATCTCCTTGACCCATGCCATCATATCTCTGGGAGAGGGCTCCACAGGTGGAGGACCTCTGCACCCGCGACAATGGGCCCACTCATAGCCTGAAAATAGGCAAGTTATAGGACCAGTAGTACCCCGCAGGGCACAACCTTTCAAGCCGCTACCTACCATCAGGGAGCGGTGTGTCGCAATCGAAGCAGGAAAGATGTTTCCTCTTGGAAGAGGTTTTCCTCCTACCATCCCCAGGAGGGGTAGTAGAGGATGACATATCCTACAGAGAGAGATAATAGACCATGCAACACTGTCACCATGACATCATACCAGCTTTTAAAAAAAGGGTAAATCTTACCAGGTCCTGTAGACCGGACAGAGAGGTGACTTGGCGCCCAACGTGCGACTCGAACCCACGACCTTGAGATTAAGAGTCTCATGCTCTACCGACTGAGCTAGCCAGGCTGGCGCTGTGAACAGGATCTGAACCTGTGCGGGGAGACCCCATTGGATTTCGAGTCCAAAACCTTAACCACTCGGCCATCACAGCCGGTTCCCAATAAAGTTTGCAAACTGGAAAAGAGTTCAAGATCAATGAACACCACAATCGCACGCCTTCAGCAGATACTGCAGGAAGGTCTCTGACACCAGGCCAGCCAGCCTCTTAATTCTGGTCGGCTGGAAGTGGGCGGAGCCACAATCAAAGCAGGTGAGGCAACCTGCCCAGACAACTAACCCTGTAATCAGGGGTCTGCAAAGATATACATTCCCCCCCACCAAGAGGCCCTTAACACGGGCACTTACCCCCACATCTCCCCGTCTTTTCCGGCCTTTAATAAGGCCTGAATCTTCCCTGAGTGAGCGGCCGCCAGCGCCAGGCCGTTGCCATGGCGCTATGATACTTCCGGCGAAACCGGAAGTGCGCGCTTACAGCGGCCGGCGGGGAACAGGATACACAACAGTGTGGTTCCACCCGCCGGCAGTCCGCGCGGCCACCAGAGGCGGCATGCGGAGTCCCCGGACTCTCACCAAAATGTCAGGTAAGTCACAAGGAGCAGGGGAAGCGGAGGAGAGGGGGGGCAGGGGGGATAGAGGGGGGTAGCCACACATGGCTAACAAGCACCTTCTCCCCGCAGGGCACAGAAGGTGACAAGAAGAAAACAACCGCTCAGGAGGTGAGTGATCCTGCTGAGCTTCTCTAAGAGGACACAAGTCCTCCCACCTGTCCTCTGTCCACACAGGACAGAAAAAAACACGCAGAGGGGAGGTTCTTGTGCCCTCTTATAGGGCCTGCCACGCATTTGATTGGCTAATTAAATATCCGCCTGTCCTACCAGCACACAGGGGCAGAAATACCCCACATTGTGCCGCTGTTGAGGACGACAGGGAACAGATATTCTTAAGGGGTTTTCCAGGCAAAAAAAAATTAATTTTCAAAAGAGGTCTGCTAGTGCTATTGAAAAGTTAATAAAAGTGCACCCAGTTACCTTTAGCAGTGTTTGATTGAACTCTGGGTTCTCTGGGAGCTCATGGCATCCTCTGCATTTATTTACATTGTCATCTTCCTGTTCTCTGCCTTTCCTACAACTACCATGATTGTTTGCGCAACACTCGGAGCTTACTCACTAACAACCCCCCCCCCTCTCACTCACTGCCCCTTCCTGTTTCCCAAGCTATCCCGTCCACTATACCCCCAACAACCATCTTTAGACTCCCAGTCCTTACTCACTCAATAACCTTCTCCTTTGTCTGTAATATTGTAATCACTTCTATATATCATCATTACAGTCACACAGAGATAGCTTTAGGACAACAATGAATTCTTGATGGTTTTTGGCATAAAATAGATAGATAGACATACATAAGCAATCTAATGCTCCACAGAGGCACCTGCACAGTAAAATATGCTCTTAAGTGGCCCCTGTGCACTATAGTGCTCCCTAGTGGCCCCCACATAGTATAATATGCTAGTACTGGGCCCCAGTTGTATAGTACAGCAGGAAAAAGGTAGAAGTGTGGAAAGCCACAGCTCCTTTGCACAGGTCTGTTTCATACTATTACATCTCTGAGTGTTAATTATACTGCAATGCAATATTACAGTGCAGAGCATTAAGGGGTTAAACAAAGAGCTGAGGGTTATGTACTGTCTATAAAGTCACCAATTTCTGCACATCAGAATACTAGTGTAGAATCAATCAAAAATTCCTGTGGTTTTTTTTTTAGCAAAAGCCAGGACTGGATGTAGCAAAATGGAGAACTATAAGTGCGTCTTTTATATTTCCTTTTCCTTTTCAAGTCAAACTTGGCTTTGGCTTCAAAAAAGAAAAAAGGAAGCAAAATATGTAACAAAAAAAACTCGCAGCTTTTCTGCAGTGTGTGGCTTCAGCCTTAGTAATTATTGTACAATATTGAAGATGAGGCAATTTTAAACAAATTGTAGAAGTAATATTTCCCAAAGTTCACTTCTGCTTGACACGCACTATTGATCTTTGTAGCCACCCGCAAGTCACCCACAGCTACTAGAGAATATGAGGGAAGACTGACACAAAGCAATCTACCATATGTTTCTAATAGGTCTCCTAACATTAATTAAAGTTAATGCCATTACTTTGATATATAACCCCCTGTAGTGTCTATATAGCATTTGATAAATTAAGCATACATCTAAACTTTGAATTATCCCATTTGCAGAATAAATGTTAGAAACTGAAAGCCAGATGTCTCCTCGGGGGTCCGGTTCAATTTCCTCATTTAACTTAATTAAAGCATACATTGAAAAAATGCACAGGGTTACGAAACAGTATTTATTCTTCCTTTACTTTTACTCAAACAACCAGAGATGCCACATGAAAATAAATATTCTCAGCTATAAAACAATTTTATTTCTGGATATTAAAATCTGCTATTGCTTTCATCACATTGAGGAGCTGATGTCACATAGAGGTGGAGTCAGATTGCTTAAAAAGAGCATAGAATCAAGAAGAAATATCATTTTGCTTTCATTACAATGCATGTTGAAGGCACACTGGTTGTCGGAGTCACTCGTAGCACATTTACAGAGATTTACAGCACATTTTGTGTACTCAGTGTACCACATTTTGTACAGGAACCATTCCCCCCATGGACATACAGTGAAACAATATAAAAAGCACACAATGGATTGACCATAGATGAGAGAGTTGTTTCATTTCCGGGTTACCATTTGGTCTGGGGTCTTTGGTCTGTACTTGCTTTAGCTTTCAATATTGTATACCACACGTCACTGATGTATACCTTTATATGTAGTCAGTTGGGCTATAGACAATAACTATGACGGGGATTAAAACTTGAGGTAAACAAGAGGCCTTTCTTCATCCATGGTATCGCCTGTACGTACTGGAAGTGGCAAACTAAATATTTATTGGAGTGATATATTTCAGAATTTTCAGAGCCGTTATGGAGGTTTTCACTGAGTATTTTAAGCACCATCTTTCTTTTCCAAATTCGGTAGTTATTTCTTTTAAATTATAAATGTCACAGTTTGTTAATGTCTGCCGTTCAGCATTCAGAAGAGCCTTGTTTATCATCTCTCCCATTTAATCCACTCTTTGATGTTGGTTGTAATTGCAGACAGTAACATGGTATTAGCTGTTCAAGGCCCTTTCATGTTAGAATCTTTAGCAGACTGGGGAGCAGCAATGGCCTGAAGACTGCAAGAGGAAGGATCACAGTATCCAGCTTGGCCAGGAGGACCTGGTGGTCCTGGAATTCCAGGTTGCCCAGCAGGGCCAGGTGGACCTCTCTCTCCATCACGACCTTCGCGCCCATAGCTTGGCTTTCCTGGTTCACCTTTAAAAAATGAAAAAATATTTTTGTAAGACCGAGATATTTTTTTATCAGTCCAGAAATCTTTAAGAGGGCTGAAAAATAGATTGTGCAAATTGTACTTTGTGATGAGTGACATTCTAATTTAATATCATGCTGTGAGCTCCCTCTTTCTCAAAATTTGCTGTTTCTCACTAGTATAGTATACCTAAAGTAAAAAAAATCTAGCTAATCTTAACATTATTATATATATTAGCCAGGTCTTGCAAGCTTAAGTCCAACATAATTACCGGAATTCATTTCCCATGCATTTTAAAAGCTTGCGATGAAATCTTCCTGTATTTTACAGATATTTTCAATAAATCTGAAATATTACACAGTCATCCTATATCAAAAGTCCAAATTATGAACAGAAGCTAAATATCTCAGGCAAAAAAAAACAAATATATCTAGCAAAAAGCCCCAAACTGTGAGGCAAAATGCAGCCAAAATGTGCTGCAGAAAAAAAAACGCACCTAAAACGCGTTGCGTTATTTTGTCCTCAAAGTTTTTCACAGAATTATTGTAGTATTTTCCACAACCATTGCTGAAGATGCAGTTTTTTTAAAGTTTTTTTCTGTAATGTGTGGATGAGATTAAATGAAATCTCATTCACTTTGATGGTACTGTAAAAAGTAGCGTTTGTGGAGATGATCGGTTTGAGTTTGGATCAGATAGATAACATTTGTATGTGATTACTTAAATACTTGCCCACATGGGAGCACTATAGATTTGGTGAATCATTCAGGCGAATCCTCATCAGACCTTTGGCCTGAGACAACTTTTTTCTGTCAAAGATAGACATGCTATTTTATGACACAATTCTGTCTGTTTGGGGAATGTCTTCAAACTGGAAAGAGCAATGAAAAGTGAAGTGCATCGCTTCTTAAATTTAGGTGAATATCAAAAGTGATTTAGTATTCTCTAGCATTGTTACTTTCTCACATGTAATCATACATAAAATTGGGGGTCTACCCACATAATAGGACGCTTGTGGTGAGTGACTCTAAAGACAGCTCTTAATGGGGTTATCTTCTAATGGACCATTGATGCCCATTACTGTATCAGAGCCTTTGCCCAATGGCAATCCACTATTATTTTAGTGAAATCGGACCACAAGGTTTCACAGAAAGGAGACAACATTTGTCAATGAAATATATTACAACATGTATTAATGACACAAATACTGCCTTAAAAACACAAGTTGTTTGAGCATTGTTACGCTTTTACCTGCTACACTGCTTTATCTATCTTGCTCCCTTTGCTAGTTACTACTCATTACTGCCTTTCAAGATAAAACCACACATAGCACACCGCAGCAAAAAAGTGATTTGGGAAAAGCCATGGCAGAAACACCATGGTTTTTCTCACAGCGCTTTTCACAGAAAGTCTACTATTTTTCCATGGTTTTGGAAATCACAGCATTTCCACTGCAGGTATTTGTCTGCAAAACGTGGATGGGATTTGCTTTCCATTTGTAAACGTCACATTTTTTGCCACAGCATTACGTCACCGGAGCACTCTTTTAGCCCCTCTGTATGTGAATCCAGAGATAACCTTGTGCAGTTTTGTATTGGCCTGAACTGTACATTACGCAGGCTAAGTCTGCCTATTACGGTAACTTGTCACTGAAAGCAGGAAGTGGAGGCAAGAGCTGCAAAATCTAGATTTTAATTTTGGGACAATGTCAAGGAAATTACTAGGAAAACAGTAGACACCTCTCAAGAACACTTTAGGAATATCTCAGTATAATTCTTAAGCTAACTAAACAAGTGATAGTCATGTCCTGCAATTTTCTAATATTCTATGTATACAGTATATTCCCTGGAAACATTATAAATATAAAGTGCAATTAATAATGGTAACATTAACATTTCATTAGAAATGCATCTTTAGGGAATCTAGAATTCTGTTAATTGGGTAGAATTTCTAACCACTCTGGAACAGAGGACTAATCTATTTATATACCTATGGACAGCATGAATAGTTCCTATGGCTACCTTCAATCCTGATGTAAATGGTATGCAGTAAATACAAATAAATACACATCTTTCCATGGACATTAGCTGTGCCTGGCAATCTGTTGCAGATCTCCTGGGAATTGACACTGTGTCCTTTTTTTATGTGCGCTCCATATGGTTTGCAATCTGCATGGCTTGTCTTTAATGTTTCTATTTATTTTTCACAATTCCATCATTATGTATCCGCCATGCACAATAGCAAGCAAACTATTCATACCTGTAAGCCCTGGTATTCCTGGCAATCCTTTAGGACCTCTGCCTGGTAATCCTCTCTCTCCTCTTTCACCAGAATCACCTAAATGTGAATAGTAACATTTAATGGATTATACGGGTACAGTACAGTGTCCTTTATACATTTCTTATATAGCAGGAAGAGATTGTTCGGCATTCACTTGTATAGTATTAAAAGCGTTCTGTATTTCACGCACACAATAGCTTGCACTGCATGACTCTTCCCTGGAGATCTGGAATTATGAATCATATGCCATTTATGCAATTATGCAAAGCAGCCATGAAAGCAGTGCTGGAATATAAATATGAAAAATTAGATTCTCCTTTCACACAATAAATATAGCAGAGGTTAAAATACAAATTAAGAATCATGTCGAAAAGGAAATATATTCTGATCCGCTCTATCCTTTAGCTTTGTAAATAGCCTGACAACAAATACTCTGTGTGTTTCTTGCTGCCTGATAAATGAAAATGGGATTCTGATGATGTATTGACACTTTTAGTATGGTGTGCGGAAGTGTCAAATAGAAGTGAGATCAAGCCTTTTAAGCTCCCGTTTTAATGCCTGATGCTGTCCGCAAACTGACATAGTAATGCCTATTTTACTGTGCCGCTAAACTGATATACAGCGTGTACTCCTTTACTCTAATATACTATAGGCCATATATCATCATGAGACAAAGGACATTTCTAGTACATCGACAAGCTTAGACAAACAGTATTAAGCTTATGTTTATATTCTTCTTCACCATTCACATCACTACTGCAGTCTGTATACATTATCATACCACTAAAAGTATACTTAGATACAGAACCCCACCTGTCATCTGTACCTAATAAAAGGCCTTACACAGTGCTTTATTTTGGAGATCTGGGCTACCTTTTAGACCACAGCTGCCCTGAATTGACCTTCTCTCCGACTTGCTAATGCATAAACTGCATGTGAATTGGACATCAGATTCTCAATGACTATGGGAGTCTGACTATTGGTTTACATGGAATACACTGTGTATATCAGAAAAAAACAGAAAGAAAATCAAGTGCGGCAACAGTGGTCTATAGGACAGCCAATGCCTCAAAAATAAAGCGCTGTTTGAAGTTTTTTTTATATGCATTACCCTATAAACACACATTTAATGGGAGTCTACCTCCTCCGCTAAGCATCGCCACTGCATTACAGAGCACATTACGGGGTTAAACAAAATACCTTTGTTATGTATGTCACTTTTGTAGATTTGGAGAAAAACAACTTGAGGCAAAGACTCCATGATGCGGAAATGCAGTTTTTTTTGTTGTAGATTTGGTGCATTTTTTGAGCCAACACCATAAGTGGATTGAGCAGGATGTAGAAGTAAAGTGAGTTCACACAGGGCAAGAGGGGGCAGATTTTGGCGCGGAATCCACCTCAAAATCCGTCCCCTCACAATAGAGGTCTATGAAGACCTCTACCGAACTTTTGTCCTCAAGCGTTTTGTTCTCGCTCGTGGAAAAAAGAAGCGAGCTGCCCTTTTTTGAGGTGGACGCCGTGGCAGAAACCGTCACAGCGCGTCTGCAGCAGGCGCATTTTGGTCCTGATTCTGACGCACTTCCCGCGTCAAAATCAGGACCAAATTACACAGTCACTAGCCCCGTGTGAACTAGCCCTAAGAGCTTCCTATATATTTTTCATTCCTTTTGTAGCCATTCTTGGCTTTGGCTCAATAAAATGCAGCAAAATCTGCAACAAGAAAAGTTGCGTTTCCGCAATGTAGTCTTGTGTAAAAGAAATAGTTGGTGAACTGGGACAGGCCTTCAGCACTGGGAGCATTTTTTTGCAAAACAAATTGTACTTTGTAATGGCTCCATTCAATATAATGTGCAATATAATGAGAAGCTGGAAAAAAATTCAGAATAAGGTGGAATTGAAAGAAAAACACAATTGCACCTATTTCTTATGGGTTTAATTTTTACAGCATATTTTTCTATTTTGCAAAGTTTTAAATTTTTTAAGTTATAAAAACATCATAGATTTTATATAAGTATAGAAAATCTATGATGTTTTTATAACTTAAAAAATTTAAAATTTTGCAAAATAGAAATAAATTGTGACGTCATTTTTTTTTCATATTTATGTGTATAGATATGGTATAATGATATTTGGTATGTGGTATAGGTGGTTTTGGCGTCTTTTTATGTGGTTGATCGTTTGTTTTGTTGGCCATTTGATTTTTTTCTTCATTATGACTCACTAATATTTTTATACTTTAATAGTTCAGGCATTTTTGAGCATGGGGATCCCTCGCTACTTTTGTTTATTTTTATATGTGATCCAGGGAAAGCGGTGTATTGTGTATTTTGTGTTTTTTTATACTTTTAAAAATGTTTTTAATTTTTTTTTATTTTATTTTCAGAACCCCTAGGGACCTTGAACTAATGTAAATTTCTTATTTCTTCCATATGTAAATTAGATTTCAAACAGCACAGGGGGCTTTGCTGTCTGAAACTTCTCCAGTGATGCCTCTGTCTTCTTCTCCGGACCACCTCTTCACCAGGGCATTGGCCGCATATTCATCCAAAAGCGCTGACTACGTATGTCCGTCGGCTATTTTCCTTGTGTAAGAGGCCAATAGAAAATGGCCAACAGACATGCGCAATTGGCACTTTTGGATGAAGATGCGGCCGATGACCTGACGAAGAGGTGGTCTCGAGAAGAAGACAGAGGCATCGCTGGAGAGTTTTGGGACAGCACGGGGGACGCCCCTAGTGCTGTCTGAAAGCTCATTTACATATGGAAGAAATAAGGAATTTCTCAAGATCAGAAAAAAAGGTAAGAGAAGAATAGCCTTTCTTAAGGCTATTCCGACGTGTACTTACGGTAGTTAAAATATGCCACCAATATTCACCCAATGCTCAGTATGCCTCCTTTCATATGGAGGCACACAAAGGGGATTTTGTGTCTATTGCTACACAAATCCAACAAGAATAAACTGTTATATTGTGCAGATGCCATTTTTATAGAGGCGTTTTGTCTATTGCATCCAGGAGTGAATATCTCCATAATGAAATGCTACATGATGGCATGATATAGCAGCATATGTAGTAGCTATGGCTCTGCATTATTTTACAGCACACAAAGACTTTGTGTGACTCTGTACAGATCTGTACAGTCTCTTAAGAGTCCGACATCCAAAATAGTGTTATTCAAATAACAAAGATATGAAATGAGTAATGAAATGTTCATTGTACAAAATGTTTATGCATACCTGCAGTACAGTTATGAATAGACATATGTATTAACTGCAAAATGTGATGTTGCTGGCACACAGAACCATGGAAATTGCCAAGTCCAGTTGCACAGGCAATAGGTTCTAAAAAAAATCGTTCTAGCAACTGCTTATGATGCCCTTGGCAGATTGTCAATGTTACTAGGCAACAGGTGCATTGTAATAGTCATCCTGGATATTTAACACAGAAGTAGCGTATGCATTTGCAAGCAGCAGTGAGAAACCCCCAGGAAAACGCCATTAAACAGCTAATAAATATCCTTGCTAAAATTAACAATATGTGTTAGAGAGCTTTGTTTTAAACATGTGTTTATTTCCTTGAATAATCCTGGAAAACTTTTCTTATATAATGACATCCTAGCACAATCACTCATAGCTTAGTCATTTCCATTGACAGAAGTAGTACATTTCACGTGACTGTGCTAATATCAGCCAGACTCCTCCACTAGAAATAATTAAAAGCATCCGAGCGCACAAATCACACCATTATAATGCTGCTAGACATGCTCTTTAGCTTATTTTTTCCAGATTTCTTTCTAAATTTGAGTACAGGCAAAGAGAGAAAAGAGAAAAAAAGCACCTCTGGAATATCCCATTGCTTTCATTATGATTACTTACAACTTCTTATTAAAGAGGTCTTCTCACAAAAAGCAAGTTATTCCCCATCTACCACCAGAAATAGCTGAGCTTTGTACATCAGCTTTCTCCTAGACTTCCATTGAAATGAATGGAGTGGTGTGCAGACTACTTGACTACTGCACCATCCACAAGTAAGGAATAACTTGGTTTCTTTGGAAAATCCCTTTAATTGAAATCAGGGGTGCGAGGGTTACTTATGAAAATTAAAGAGGTATATGTGTGCTAAATCTGCTTGGAAGCATGTGACCATGACGAGATAGATAGATAGATAGATAGATAGATAGATAGATAGATAGATAATAGACAGATAGATAGATAGATAGATAGATAGATAGATAGATAGATAGAGTTATGTACATGTAGAGAAAGGCTTGTGACTTCATAGGAAATCAACAGGACCTTGCCTACTTTATTTTTAACCAGGTGTAGTATAGTATTGTCGATTAGTTGTATAATTTCTTACCTTTAGGACCTTTAAGACCAATTTCGCCAGGAGGACCTTTTAGCCCAGGAAGGCCTCTTGCTCCAACATGTCCAGGAACACCATTATCTCCTGGTGATCCAGGTGGTCCTGGTGGACCTGGGGGTCCTGGTAAACCTGTTGCTCCAGATTCTGGCCTTCGTAGACTAGCTGCCAAGTTTGCTAACTGGTCTGTGGAATTAAAGATATCACATAAAGAATAGTTGCACAATAATTTCCCTTTATTTTCAGAAATAATACTAAAAAAGGAAACATGCATATGTAAATGTATTAAATAAGTCAGGTCTAATGTTAGTAATTAGTCTTTAAGAAAATAATTGATGCTTATTCACTAAAATAGATTTGTTGTGAAAAAGGGATAATTTTTTCTGTTAGATTCTAGATAAGCAGAGGCAGCAGCTGCATCCAGGCCTTGATATCTTAGGCAGCCCAAAGGCCCTCTATTACGTAAGAAGATTCCACTACTCTATATGGCAACCTGTAGGTGGAGCATTTTATTACATTTGGGATCCAGAAGCATCAAGGTAGGCTAACTTCACACCTGTGCTGGGCTCTCTGTCGTTCAGGTCCGCTGGGAGCCAAATGACAGAGAACCGGACCACTAAAGCAGCGATTACCTGCGGACACCCGCGGACCCCACTGGATTTCCACCATTTTTATACTGAAATCGGAAGAGTAAAGAGTCTTCTGTGATGATTTTCTGCAGTTTCTCCAATGGAGAAGTGAATCAAGCCTGAGGGTGTATTCACACAGAGTTTTGTGGTGCTGTTTTTGCCACAAAACTCATGTAAAGAAGTAGCACTGTAAAAACAGAATCCCATTGAGTTCAATGGGTTCCGTCTTACGCGCGCTACACATTGAAATCAATGGGAGGCTTTTTTACCCATTGATTTCAATGTGTCGCGCATAACACATTGAACTCAAAGGGTAAAAAAGCCTCCCATTGAGTTCAATGTATAGCGCGTGTAAGACGGAACCCATTGAACTCAATGGGATTCTGTTTTTACAGCACTGATATTTGACAAGAGTTTTGTGGCAAACACAGCACCCCAAAACTCTGTGTGAATGCACCCTTACACCACTTTGTTATGCAACTTAGTTAGCTGGAAGGACCTCCATACCAAGTTCCTTCAAAAACTGTCTGCAAGTGTGCCTAGAAAACCTGGTGCTGAATTGTTTATTCACTTTGTTTTTTCTTAATTGACAAAAATAAACTATTGACTTCCATTTTTAGAAACATAATTACTTTTTCAGCATTTTTCCACACCTGCCTAAAACATTTGCACATTATTGTATAATTAATTTGTCTATAATAGGTAACATACCTTGCAAAACTCTCATGCAGACTTGCTTAATGTGCTGATCTGTGGGTTCTCTACCCTGTGAATGAGAGCAGGTAAAGTAGCATGTAATAAAGTCAAGAAAATACATCAAATTTAACAGCAAAATCAATCACTTACTGCGGGGCCCTGACTTCCTGGTAGTCCAGGTGCACCTTGTTCACCTTGCATACCACGAGGACCAGGAGAACCTTGAGGACCTTCTACACCTGGCAGACCACGACTTCCTTCTGAACCACGATTACCAGGCTCTCCAGGACTTCCAGTCTAGACATAAAGGTAAGATTGTTAGATATCACATTGTATAGATAAATATATCAAATATAAAAATATGCGGTACATGGAATCACAATGAATATGAAGAAAAAATCTGTCCATTGTAATGCATGGACAGATGGTTCAAAACTCCCTGCTTGAATAGAGTGAAATAAGGTAAGGTTTATAACTGCATCCATTGCAGATTGTGTTATAAAAAGAAGTAGCACTGTCTGCAGCACTATACTTTTCTGCTAAAATGATGGACCCCAAAAAACATCAATTGTACCCATCAGTCATCATTGGTGTCCATTATGTTCCTATGGCACAACAGCCCAACTGAAAATGCAAGTACTGATGTAAACCTAGCCTTAAAGAATTCTGGCAGCCTAAAGTGGCTGAAGGGGGAGAAGCTTAGTAACTTACTGCAAAATGTGTTATTGCAATGAGTTCTTAAAGGGGTTGTCCCATGACAAGCGTCCTATCTATACTGCTAGTTTATGTGGATTTAAGACTTTCCTAAACACATTGATTTATCAAAACTGCTTTGTTTGGCCGCTATCTTAATTTATTCACTTCATTGTTGACACTGTGTTTCTATGGCCACTGGGCTTATCTGCTCATTTCCCAAGTGACGTATCTGCCTGCTCTCAGGGGGGGAGAGAGGGGCTGACAAGCAACGGAACTCCTCAGATAGGGGAGGGGAGAGGTGAGAGCTCCGGGATTACTGTGCTGTCTATCTTCAGCTTTTCCACTTATCAGCCGGTTTAATTGAATGTGGCTGATAAGGGCTGGGATAAGGAGTCCAGTTACCTCTGTATGTAATGCAAGCTGACTCAAATCCAGCTCTGCTACATCAGTTTCCACATCAGTTTCATACTGTGGTAATGCATAACAGATAGCAGAGCAAGTGAAACCCGCCCACCAATGTGCCGAGAAATCCAGGAAGTGAAGAGAGCACAGAGCCTTCAGGCTGCAGAACAAGAGTTCTGGGAATACCCCTGTAAGACCCCCCAGTGGCAATTGCAGGTGGTGCCTACATAACTATCCAGTGTTAAAGGGGCTCTATGATTGGGAAATGTCATTTTTAGCTAAGCACATACTTGCATAGAATTTAGAAAGGCTATTCCACACCTACCTTTAGTATGTAAATTGCCTCAGTAGATTTTGAATAAGTCCGTTTTTATTCATAAGCTAATTAGTCTTCTCCGTGCACCGGAAGTCTCATTGTGCACTCCTCTCTGCTATTCTCTGTGTATGTACAGCAGAAGCTGCTGTGCTGATGATTCATCTCTACTGTACATACACATAGAGCAGACAGTGCACACAGACACTTCCGGAGTGCATGGAGAAATCTAAGCATATGAATAAAAACGGACTTATTCAAAATCTACTGAGGCAATTTACATACAAAAGGTAGGTGTGGAGTAGCCTTTCTAAAGGCTATACAAGGATGTGCTTATCTAAAAATTACTTTTTCCAATGAAAGAGCCCCTTTAATCTCAAAAATGATATGTCAATCACTACCTACAAAAGAGGATTAGCTGCAATGTTTTTCCCTCAGGACTTGTCCCTTGGCTGCTTTTTATATAAGCTCTATTAGGGCAATACTGTGATCAGTGACATAACTACCGGGGTAGCAGCTGCCACAGGGCCCAGGGCATTAGGAACCCGGCGACAGCCACTACCGCTGCATTTTTTTTTTCTTAATAGGCCATTACCGGCTAGGTCTTTTCAAACCCCCGAGTATAATGATCGGAGGCCTGGAAAAGGTAAGAGAACATTAAAAATACTGTTACTTACATCTCCAGGCAGGCTTCAGGCCTACTTCTGTAACATCACTGACGTCATTGAAGATGGCCGCCATCACCGAGGAGTATAGATAAGTAACATTGTTTTTTATGTTGGTATCCCCCCCCAGGTCTCCGATTATTATACTCTGGGGTCTGGGGCATAATAGTGTGTGCAGTGGCCACTATGGGGTATAATACTGTGTGCAGGGTCCACAACGGGGTATAATAGTGTGTGTGTGTAGGGACCACTAGGGGGGGGGTCGGTCGGGGTCTTCAGTGTCGGTCGGGGTGAGGGTGTCAAAAGTTCGCCACGGGGCCCTGCCATTCCTAGTTACGCCACTGACTGTGATCTATGACTACAATTCATCTGCAATGCCTACAGAGAGTCTAAGGCAGTCTTAAACCCACCATCTGCCTCATCATTGTCTCGGACTGTAGCCGCCTTTCTTTTTATGTTTCTATTTGCTTTGCAATAATGGCAGCATGCACCTGTATATATAGTTCATATTGCTAATAATTAATATAAGTAGTGTTATATTTGCTATTTTAAAGAGTTTTAGTTATCAATATACTGTACAATATTTGTATATACACACCATAGAAATAGCAGCATGCACAATAAAAAGCACTTTTTATTGTGCAGAGAAATGCAATTTTGGCACTTTTAATGGGAAGTATCGCACAGTATTCAGCACTATTCATGACAGATATGAATTTCTTCAATAAGGTCTGCTGGGTGCTTTATGAATTTGCGGTATTACAGATTTGGCGCTACCCTGTGGCTGCTTTTGTGGCATGAGCAAAGTCCAAGTGTGAGATCACATGTGCACTGAAATGGCACATCCTATACGCATTGGAATAGGTTATTTAAGGGATTCCAGAATTATTATATTATCATTACTTAGGACAGAAGTAATAACAATAAATTCTATTCAGTAGAGCCTTATTATCTGCCGGCTTGCACTATGTCTGTTAATACAATGAATGATACAGTAGTTTTGACTTTAGGTTGTATTTGAAACATAAGATTTAGATGAAATCAGGTCACTAATAACTGTATTGTGTAAAATATCAGATGATACATTATGGTAGAAACAGATGGAGGCCACAGAATATTATGCTGGCAATAAAAATGATATCTTCAGGATCTTTTAATAAAATCTGTTCAAATATTTTAAGAACGAGCAAGTTTCTGGAAATTTTATACTCATTGCATTAAAGCTATCTCATTCATATATCTCATTTATTGTGCCTCTACTTAAAATGTGAATGTAGAGCGCTATACAGGTATAAATAATGCTATTGGGTTTAAAAACATTGGGGATGATTTATCATTAATGTACAACGCATACATCTATTAAAACTGGGCAAGCTGTACCAAATTTATCAAAATGGCACATACATTTGCTGAGGCTTATAATGCATTGAGATTGGGAATGAAAGATTCAGCTACTTCTATAGAGTTGGAATGGAGAAGTAGAGTGCATGCTCAACCCCAGCCATATGGAGACTCGTCCTTAGTACAATCTGTATACACATGGTTTAGTTCAATCTGGCATCTTTGGGGTTAATGGCATTTTCTCTGGGTATGACGTTTTTATCACATTATTCCCATAATATTTTCTTTAGGATTTCAAAAATGACAGAAAAAAATGCATAAGTGTACAAAATCTAAAATCAAAATTGTAAATCCAAGTGTTCCCATATTGTATGAGTGATCTTACTTACCGATCCCTTTGGGCCTGGATTTCCAGTTTCACCCTAAATAAAACACATCATAAGTAAATAAGACTGTAAATATATGGCGTATGTGTTTCTATGAGCTTTCTATTTTCACAAATAATCTCTGTAATGTGGGATTTTACATAGTGTACAAAAATACCTTCACAAGTGCTGGTGACCCCAGTAACACCCTGAATACGGTACTGAACCTGTGTTATAATATGTGACTAAGATTAAATCACCACCATGTTGCCCACTGAGTCATTCAGGTGGTACCAGTGTATGGAATAGAAATAGTCCTAAAAGAATCAGTTCTATACTTTGGTGACTGACATGCATCCTTTAGCTTGGCCAAGGAGGAGTTGGGGGGTTTGTATCTAGGACTGCCCTAAGCCATCAAGTTGAATATTTATTTGTTTTCTTATGGATTCCTTCCATACTCCAAGAGTATGTGTAGATGTATGAGACTGTATATGAGATCGATAGATAGATAGATAGATAGATAGATAGATAGATAGATAGATAGATAGATAGAGTTCCTTTAGGGATCAGAACATAGCCTATGGAATAAAGATTCACCTTTGCACATTTTAATATTTGGGGGTGTTGCCTATTCCTTTGATTACCTACAAGGGATCTTATGCCTGACACCCTATCTATCTATCTATCTATCTATCTACCGTATCTATCTACCTGTATCTATCTATCTATCTATCTATCTATCTATCTATCTATCTGTTATATGAACTCATATTTCATTTTTACTGACAGTAAATTTTCATGTCTGTGCTATTGAATACATCTCCTAGATAGATAAATAGACGAGTTTGCTTAAAATAAGTCTGCATTGAATACTTCTCTTACCTGTTCACCTTTTTCTCCACCAAATCCTTCTTCTCCTGCACCTCCCTGCAATAAACAACATACTGTTAGATACCCATATCACACATATCCATCAATAACAGTATAATAGTATTTTTAGTAGTATTACTTAGTATTACTAGTATTTTTCAAAGATAAAATTTACCTGCTCTCCCTTAGGTCCAGTCTCACCGACACCACCCTGTAAGAATGCGAATTATACTTTAGTAAATCCAGTTTAAGGATGATCATATGACATGCTATGTTGTATATCACTATGACCCTAACCGCATATACAAAGAGACGCTAAGATCTCCCATTTAATGGTAAGGTCAATAATGTCCCTTTCTTATCCAACACCTAAGTGGCCATCCTGCAGATGTAGATCTGTCAGTATCTGTATATTGTGTATTTAGGTCTTGCCGTGTGAGCATTTCCATTTAAATCCATGGCAGAGAGCAAGTAAGTGTGGCACAGCTAGATACATTCCAGTAATTGCTGACAGGTTGTAGGCTGCACAGAATATGCCGGATGTGAAACAGTATTTGTTTACCATGTTTATTTTATGCAGAAAATGGTTCTTTCCGGTGACTGTATGCAAATAAACACAAATAAAAGGAGCAGAGCAGACTGAGAATATCACAAGATTCGGTTGAGATAAATGGATTAAGTCCCAGGAGATAAACTACTTTTGAAAATATTCCAAGCATCCTACAATTACACGGAGATGTTTTAAGCATGTATTTGCATATGTTTACTAATCAGTGCAGTCAGGAATTACCAGCACTGGATTAAAGTTACAACCATCCAAATTCCGCAAATCAAACAAATGTAATTTTATTACAAATCCCATGTTCCCTCGCAGCTGCATAGCAGGCACTTCAAGACGGTTTGAAAAGGTAATAGAGAATTAAACAAACTAAGGCAAGTAAATTGAAAAAAATCTACCTGTCAAGCTAATTACATAGAAAGTGCGGGATCTGACACTAACAAACAAATGACTATTACTTCTCATGCTACAAACTGAATCAGTTTTGTCACTAGAGGATTGGACCATTGGAAGCTCAGATTTTACTGTCCATTAAATAGAATAGAAAGCCTGCGTCACTGAAATAAAAATTGCTACAAGTGGCAGAATTGTACAGAATATGCAACACAATACAAACACTTATATTGATCAGCTATTCACAGTTTGTGTGATAAATGGATGACTATACGGAGCCCTCACCAACCTATGGGTCCAGCTCCTGTTTCTTCTCACTCCATGACCACAGTAAGGCCTCGTTCACATCTGCGTCGGTAATCCGTTCGAGAGAGTCGGCATGGGTACCCCCCTGAACAGACTACCGAATGCATTTGCAAGCGGTGTGCAGTGAAAGCACAAGGATCCTCATAGACTATAATGGGGCCCGTTTGCTTGCCATGAGATCTCCACAGGGAACATGCAGACAGGAAAGTACTTCATAATCTACTTTCCTGTCTGCATGATTCATGCGGCAGCACACGGCAAGCACACAGCAAGCACACGGACCCCATTATAGTCTATGGGGATCCTTGTGTTTTCATTGCACACCGCTTGCAAATGCATTCGGTAGTCCATTCAGGGGGTCCACATGCGGACTCCTCGAAGGGATTACCAAATACAGATGTGAACCAAGGGTAAGGCTGAGGCCCTACGTTGTAGAAAATCTGCTTTTTCTGATATGGTGATACATTTCCATTGTTGAATAACACTTTAAAGATCTATTGATGGAAAAAGACCAGAGATCCATCATATTTTAGAATTGTTCATGGTTTAAATATAAAGCATGGCCCAAACTAAAATATAATATTTACAATTAATATATACATTTATACAAGTATGAATTAATACTCTGCACTATAGTGATGGGGCTAGTATTAAATACTGCAATATATCCTGTTATGTAAAACCCAACCTGAAAGACAGGGGGAGCTCTGTTAACATAGAATGACTTGGAGAGGTCTAAACAGAAGACGTATTCAGAAAAGAGAAGTATCCTTATTGAACTTGGAATTCTAGCTTTTTCTAAATTTGATCAGGTTGAGGGATGGAAAGGGGTGGAAAGTTGTAAACAGCAGAAGTTAGTTCATGTGAATTATTGCTCTCTGTAATAACCTAAGGTTTATGTTAAACTTTTTGTATCTTGAAAAGTTAAGTGACCTTATGCCATACATCTGCTTTCATATAGCAGCAGACTGTTGCAATGTGTCATATGCCTGGAGTCAGGTCAGGAGATGGCTTGATAGTTGATAAGAAAGACTAGATATTAACTTGAGGTATGCGTAGATAGAGCTGGGTGTGGACTGTTCAGCCTCCAGATTAATCAGTTTTCCTGTCTCTTATTTAATCTGATGCTTTACTTTTAATTCTGACGTATACTATATATGCCCATGACCCTTGTTGTTTTTCCTATCATCTGGATGTATGAGAATGAGCTGCAAAACAGACAGGAATAGTACCTGCTTTGAGTTTTGATCCCCCAGTCTCTATACAGTATGTACCTGTCAATATCGCAGTCATGTACATGAGAACAAAGAAATAAATGGGTCCATGTGATATCCATTAAAAACATGGACACCACACAAAAAACGCTAAGGTCTAGAGAATCCTGAAAGGCTGGAAAATGTAGGGACTTTATCAAGCCCTTTAGAGCAGAATCCTTGAGTAAGTGCACACAGTTAACCTGTCAATCTGTCTGTAATTCAGATTTATTAGCTTTGACTATGTAAAAAGTTGCAGACGTTGTTGCAAGTTTCGCTTAGTTCATTAGAGTATATAATTGTAGAGCTTGGAGAAAGCAGAGTGTTTTATCCTATCACACTCATCATTACAAGGCTCCATGGGAATTCATTCTTATAGTTCATTCTGCAGTAAATAAAGTAGTTTTGACATCACTATGGAGACGTTAAAACATTCACAACAGCCCGGTCTCATCTGTGCAGTCCATCAAATCTCTACTATAAGCAGAAATGTTCAGTGATCATTAAAGATGCACAAACCTGAACCCCAGCCTTTTCCCTTGTAAATGACTTGTGCTTCTTCCTGTTCCCTATTTATGTCTCTGGATAAAAATCTCAAAAGAAGAAAGAATCCAAGGAACTACTGGCATCAAATGTAGGTGAAACATTTCCTCTTCCTATTGTTGCTCGTTCTTAAGGATGATGGCCAACACCCTGGGAGAATGTCACTCTCCTTTTCAGCGCACAATAATTTTATATGCCACCTATTACAAGCTTTTATGCTGACTGTATGCATAGACAATTCCCACATACAGAGGAAACATAGACATGAAGCTCTCCACTTAATACTCACGTCTCTGAGGAGTTTCTATTCATGTCAGATATGTATGTGGATGTCTAGTAGGCAGCCTGCTGTTTGCCACAGACTACAATGGCATACAAAAAGAAGTCTCATACATGTGCAGTTGGAGGCTTGCACCGCAGGCAATAATAGCTTTATTCTATTAAACTGACATTTTCTGCATTTTTGTTCTAATAATTCTGTGACAGCTTCCTTGACCTGATTATAATAAAAGAGAATGTGACTGCCAGATTTTCATCAGTTCATCCTTTAAATGGGTTCTCGGAGATGAATAATTCATTTTTAAATGAATAATTACTAAAAATATTAAAAATATCTATAATATAGATTCAAAAAATTCAGTTCCCAATAGATATATGTGTTTGTTTACAGGTTTCCATACAGCCAAGCCCCTGCATACATTAAAGTCTGCATAGAAGGCATGTCCACAGAGACTGCTGCATAGAAGTCTATGTGTTAATAATATTGTTAGCCTGTCAGTGTATTACTTCAATGAAGTGATGGAGATCAGCAGGGTGAAATTAATTCATGAAGACGTGTCACCTCTCCTAAATTTGCTTGATCATCTTTTCTAGAGTGAAATCTTGTTTGATGTTCCTCTGTTATTCCTCATCAATAATTATAAGTAAATTGACAACTAGGTTTTCCCATGACACTTGTGAAATGGTGGATATCTATATATATCTGGCTGCAATGATTGGACAGTGCCGGACTGCATAGGGACATATTCTCAACCGGTAATACCCAGTAGTCAATTTATTCATAAGTTTCTAGAAGGTATGACAGAGAATCAGCACAATGTAGAGTTTTGAGAAAAGATACTCCAGAAATCTTACAAGTACACTGTCTACCAATAAGTATTTGGACACCCATGCAAATGAAGATATCTGCGGTCATGATGTACCTCACGCCTTCTGCCGTTAAATAGGAAACAGCATTGGCATTAGTCGCATGCAAGATGCCACGAAGTGCAGGGTTGTCCGATTTGGAGAAAGGGGTAATTGTGGGGTACCACAGAAATGGTCAATCCTAAAGGGACATTGCAAGTGAACTGAATTACCCAAAATTGACAGTGGCGTATGTGATTACCAAGTGGAAGGTGAACAGTGATTGTCAAAATGTGCCACACGTCAGAAGAAACCCAAAACTGGGAGATAGAGAAACCGCGCCCAACCGATGGCTCACATATGAGGGGGTACCCAAAAGTTTCCAGAAAAATAGTTTTTGAAGCGTGTATTTATTTTTTGTACAAAATTCCTTCAATCTCCTTCAAAGTACTCTCCTTTAGAGGCAATAGACTTGTCAAATCTCGTCTGCCATTGTTCAAAACATTTTTTAAACTCATCTACTTTGATGTGTGCAAGTGCCTCTGTCGTTTTCCTCTTCACCTCCTCCACATCGACGAAACGCTTCCCCTTGAGGTTCCTCTTCATTCGTGGGAATAAAAAAAAGTCACTGGGAGCCATATCGGGTGAATAGGATGGGTGGGGCAAGACAGCCATGCCGTTTCTTGCCATGAAAGTGGTCACCGAGATGGCGGTGTGGGCTGGGGCATTGTCGTGGTGGAAAAACCTATCACCAGACTGCCACATTTCGGGCCTTTTTCGCCGCACACTGTTGCACAACCTCTTGAGAACCCCCAAGTAGAAAACATGGTTGACAGTCTGACCTGTTGGAACGAATTCTGAGTGCACAATCCCTTTTGCATCAAAAAAACAAATGACCATTGTCTTCACATTGGACTTCACTTGACAAGTGACGGATGGACAAAACAGCTCTTGCAAGAAGATTCACTGCAGGTAGATGAAACCTTCCACATCAACGCCGCTTGGCACACTGACTGAGAAGGCGTGGTTGAACAAATAACTAGCTGCAGAATCGCGTAATACGAAAACTGCGCATGCAGGAGCCTCATTCTGGAAACTTTTGGGTCCCCCCTCGTACACCAGGAGTTTCAACAGGCATTAACAGGCAGTATGTGTCAATCCATACCATTTGTAAGGAAGCATCTGCTGGGTTCTACCAACTATTGAATATGAATAAATGTTGTTTTTCTATTCTACCACAGATGTCCAAATACTTATTGGTAGACAGTGTATTCTCATAAACAGACATGTCAGGAGAGGTGACTGACTGGACAGTATCAGAGTACAGAAATAACTATCTGGAGTCTAAATGGACATTGGTCTACAGGTGGTGGCGCTAGCTTTTGGTGCCTACGCTACTATACACCATTCCAGTCAACTCACTAGTATCAGCCCCCAACATCAAAAAATTTACAACAATGCCTAAAAGATTTTAGTTGAAAATAATTATCCGTCCAAATTATGCATCCAATGTTTTCAAATATTACTGTATAAAAATACAGTGGCATCAAACATAAGCCCGCCAGAGCAATCCTGGGATGAACTGATCAATACATCAAGTTTGCAATTTACAGTTCACAGATACACAACTGTTTACTAGATAAGGGCAAATTGATCCAAATACCTTGAAGCTCAAAGCTAGAAAATCAAATCCCCAAATCGATCATTTTGCTGATAGCTAATAACAGATAAAGAACTGACTCATGAACTGCAGATATTTAATATACTCATCTCCACCTGGCCTTTTACTGCAGCCCTGTTATAACTCAAGCATACATTATATACATTCCATGTATCTAGAATACTTCCCCATGGGTCACATTGTACTCTGAGGCACAAAAGTGGAATAAGATGCCAATATACTAATCTACTCAACAGAATAGGAGCAGTTTAAGGGGATTCTCGAGGATTTAAACAATGAAGACCTATGCATGCTTCATATCCCCTTAACTACTTACACAGGTACAATGGTTCATCTGTAAGATCGGCTGCAACTGGCGCTGTAGCTCTTCTCATTCAATACACTTCAAGTGAATGAGATGAGTTGCCTCTAAAGACAAGTTGTAATGCCTATGCAAAAAAAAAAATCCTAGCAGAAGCACCAGTGTCCCTTCAATGTACTAATCTGTGCAGTCCTGGATGAAGGGCTTCTGTACCAATTTTAATACATTATAGAATGGAACACGTGTGTCAGAAAATATGGTAAATAAAATGTATGCCATCATAGGTACCAGAGTAGCAGATATACTGAATTTGGTGGGCCCCGTAGGAAACACTAAGGGACGAATTATCACTGAGACCTAGGATACAAATAGTGATAACTATGGATGATGAAAAGGGATGTAGAACATTGAATGGACCTGCATTATATTACTGGAACATTATAATACCTGTATGTGGCATCATTAGAATCATTTTCTGTAATGCCACAAATGGATGAAACTTGTGCTATAAATTAATTTCATAAACTTAGACTGGAAACACATTATTTTAGAACCTTTGAAAAATATTTATTTCTACATCAAAGGTGAAATTAACTGGTCATTGGCAAGGTCTTTGAAAAATTAATATGTCTTTATGGCTTTTCTCAATTTGATTCCTAGCAGGGGACATCCCTAATTCCTATCTACTGTATTAAATATTTTACCTCTGATAAAGAGAAATCCCACTGAGTTGTTATTGTGTAATTGCTAAATCGAATCAACCAGCAATGTAAAAATGATTTCAAAGAGGAGGGTTTTTTTAATGCCTGCTATAAAGATATGTTACTCCTTATGTGTTACCTGTATAGGAAACAACTGTCCAATTAGACTTCCATATAGTTATGATTTATGATAAGCCAATACCAACACTATTTCCTAGTTGCCATGATCACTAGTAGTTTGCAGCAAGGCAATGGATTTATTTTCATGGTTATCCACAATCCCAGTAAATCTTAAATACTGTAAATAATAATAACCATGTTTGTAGAGAAGGCATGCTGGAAATTGTTGTACTCTTTTCAGACTAATAATCTGCATTATGTAAATGTTTATGAATGTTACTTTTATCCTAATGCATGAAGTCAGCCTATGGTTCAGCAAAAACATTAGGCGGAATTGTGGATAATAAAAATTTTGTTTCAGGAAGACTGAAGTTTATGAGTAAACAATTTTAGTGTTACATATATGCATACTGTAGTTAGCAGGTTGAAAAAAAGGCCTCCACACATACGATCGCCATATCAGACACCATGTCTGATAATTGTATGATTTGTTTTCTTCACTTTCATCCGCAGTTTTCCCTGAGCTTACTCCACAGTGGATGAAGACTAGCTGCTATAATGAATCCTATACACAACACAGACAGGTTAGAGTAGATCCTTCTCTTGTACAGCATCTCTCTTCCTCAGAAGCAATAGCACACCCTCGGAAGCAGCAACAGCCTAGCAGACATTATTTAGCAGGACTGAGCAGTGTTACTATGAATCCAGCAGTGGGATATAGAAATGCAAGCAGCAGCTTCCTTCTCCCTTTCTCCTTTGCAGAGACTTCTACTGGCAGAAGCTTTATCCTGATCTCTTAGAGTATGGAGTACTGTGTTGTATGGATTTTTCCAGTGAACTGACAGTAAGTGATACAGTGCAGGATACAGAGGTTAGGCTGAGAGTAGCTTGATGCTGTAAATGGAGAATACGGCAACTTTTATGCCATTAAATTGAAATAACTTCACTGTGTGCATTGGAGAAGCTTTCAGGGCTTATGGAAAACAACCCCAAAAATGAACAAATATAAAAACTATATACTGTATGCTATATGTTTTTTTTTAAGTGGATGCAACAGTTAAAGGGGTTGTCCAGGGAGTTAATATTACCTTAATTAATCTGATTCCTGAGACTGGACCCAGGAATCCCAGCCTAGTTCCAACCCCCAGGTCACATCATCATAACCACCCAATCACTTTCGTTGTCTCAGTCCTCTCCCTCCTCTCCTGATCTTCCAAGCAATTCCCCTTGTTATGGGGGCTGACTTTACTACACTAAAGTAACCCGGTAGCCAAAACCAGGGGATGGAACCATCAAAATTCTACTGGATTAATTAAAGTAATTTGAAATCCCTTTAAACGCAGTCACCACCTGAATTGAGGGTCTTTTGGTCTCCACTAGGTGAACGAGGGTCTATGAATCTATATATCATACAGTATGTGCTAGAGCTTTCTATGAGCATATGGTAAACTGATGTAAAAACCAGGAGGCTAAAGCATTTTTCTGCGATAAGATATATTGCAAGGGTTTTTTTTATCTTTGTTAATATTACTGATTTATGGAAAGAAGTTAAATAGTTACTTTTCATCCTCTAAATCATATGGGTAATAACTTATGGAAAGGCCAAATAGGTCTAGGCTATGGATCTTTCATGATACTATTGTTATAAATAGTGGCTGACCTAGCAGCTCAGTTCACATAACTCAAGAACCTGAAATATTACACAGCACTTACAATACAAGACTTAATACAAGACCTTACGCATGCTGTGCATTTCATAAGCAGAAAATCATAGCAAAGGTTGATGTTTCTCCATTGCTCGGCTACAGAAGTGCACAGAGGAGTAACACTGAATAGACTCGCATTGCATTAACTAAGTAGGGTTAAGCAAAGTTTAGTTACACTCCTGCAGAGGGGTAGCTAGCAGTACCATGTGGGGGGGTGGCAGTAGCAGAATACCAAGAAAGTCAAAATACATGACTTCCTGCTCTGCCACTCTGTAAGCCACAAGTCACTTCAGGTGTTGTTGCCACAGGCAAGATGTACTTGAACACAATAACATCACAGTATTGTGCCTCCATTATTGGGACACAAGATGCTAAAATGGAGTGGGTAAAATAAAATGCTGCCAGGGGTTTGTCCAGCTTATTTTAATTGAGGACCTATCCTCAGCAAAGGTCATTAATAAGAGATCAGTGAGGGTCTGACGCCTGTGGACCATGCCGACCAGCTGTTTCAAGGGGTTACAATGCAAGAGTAAGTATGGGGAGCTCTTCACTGTTTACATTGCACACTGTCTGTATAATAGCGGCTCATATAATACAATACAATTACAACATCACCCCTAGAAGTGAATAGGACGAGAATATAGTTACATTGCACGGCCACTATGAGACAGACAATACAGCGTAAACAGAGAAGGGGTCACAGCGATTGCCTTGCTGTTGGATCCCCATTGATATCCCATTGATGATCTTTACTGTGCATAAGTCATCAATAACAATGATCTGGACAAGCCCTTTAATAAAAGAGGCACATAGGGGGCACGATTTAAAGGGACAAACAGAGACATTATTAATTTAAAGATACACACAATGTTGCTATTCATTTCCAGGGGATTCTTATGCTATTCATTGTATAATGTGGTATAGCAGCAGGATGGGGACTTGTACTTGAGAATAAAGGGGGTTTGGTACCTGGAATTGTGTCACAAACTTTGCAGAAACAAGTTGGAATATGTGGTTATGGGGGTCTGAATGGGAAATGTGAAGAATTATAGTCGGAGATTTTAATTGTAAGTCACTATACGTTTTCTACACTATTCACCTAAATAGTCTGCAAAGCTATATGTAGAGCAGGTATCTATCACTATACAGTCTCAACTCAGTGATAATATTGGCATACCTAAGTTGAGGGGATATGACTATTCAACTTGTACTAAACCCTTATCCACACCTCTGAGTTTTTGTATGATATATATATATATATATATATATATATATATATATATATATATATATATATGTAATGCCTAATACATGTGTAAATTGGTGTATAGTATAATTTTTCAGAATTCATTAATTCATACCACAAAGACCTACAGTGCAGCAATGATGATCGCTGGAAGTTCACAAGAAAAACGCAAATTATATTTAAAATTTATTCAAACCCATTTGTTGTAAGTTGCCAAATTGTCTTCTATGAAAATATCAAGTGTAGATTTCATAATTTTCATCATACAAAGTGGCATATCAAACTGAAGGCTCAAAATTTGCTTTTGCCAAATCCTTAAGTTTTGCTGTCTTGATATGCATAGACACATAATTGGATGAAGTACAATGGTTATGTGCACCGTTATCATTATCTCTGCATAATTTGCAAATGTTCCAGTTCTACCTCAATTATACATTTCTGGCCAAGAAGTGCTCCTTCTCATTCTGTTAATTACATGCCCTAGTTGTTACTTGCTGTCTAGCCAGCAGGAAGATATCCCCTTTCATATAAATGTCAGAGACAGAGATTTTAGTTTGCATTTGCCACATGCTGTAGTATAAATTGTCATATGCTGTAATCCGCAGAGATCTCTAATATCAAACATATGAAAGAAGAAGAAGAATTTTGTAGATTATACAAATCCAAAACATTATATCACCATCATAAGTAACCAGGTATGTTCTGTATGTATTTTACATTCATTATTATTATTATTATTATTATTATTATTATTAATAATAATAATAATAATAATAATAATAATAATAATAATAATAATAATAATAATTAATAATACTACTAATCTATTTGTCCAGTGTATAAACACAATGAATTGATGAATTTATTGACACAACACTTACCCTGTCACCTTTAAGTCCTGGAAGACCAGGAGGGCCGGGCAGACCTAGAAAGCCAGGATCACCTCGTGGACCCTTAAAAAGAAATCACACACTGAAATGAATTCTCTAGCACATTAGTGAACATTCACATAGAGTGGAAACGTTGTTGTTCTTCGCATGCAAATTGTATTACTTTAAATAAGCTAAAAGGAAATGACAGTGAGCGCTGTTTATTCTTGGCTTCCACCAGGAGCTACAATCCCCAAGGTTTACATTCCTTATGAACAGTGTATTCTTTCACACAGGACCCTCTCTGCCGATGCTATGTAAATAGTGGCCAGGCTGCATAGAAAGAGGGCATTCATAGACATGCTCATTGCTTCCAGACAGAGAACATCTTTTCACTTTTCTGATCTGAAACTTGCAATATTTTCTTTCCCTAAATAAGTTCATTGCTTTATGTAATTATTCCAGGAAACTTTTATCAGTAATATTTTCAGGATTTGCTGATTTTTAGGATATGTTTAAACATGTTAACAAAATATATTTTTTCATTTCAGTATAAATGTGTTTTTACTTACTTGTTTTCCAGGTGGTCCAGGTGGGCCTGAAGGACCGGGCTCTCCTCTGTCACCCTGAATTAAAAGAACAAAGCAGAGAAATTATATACAATGTAACATTTTAATGATACACTAAAAAGTCACAATAACTACAGAATGACAATGACAAAGATTTGCACAGTGTAACTCCAGCTGTACAGAGAACCACAACTCAAGAAAATGTGGCCATGTTGAAGTACATCATCTGCAGCATGCATCTTAACCAAATTGCATCTTAACCGAAGTGCAGATTAACCAAAGTGCACTTATACATGGCACTTAAACAGGGCACGAAACAGGCTAACCATGGCAGAACACCAGGTAAATTTCAACCTAAAACAACAAGTTTTACCTCATGGTATCCTGTAGCTGCACTGTCTCTTACTATCTTAGCCATTGTCTTCCTGCAGATCTCTCCTCCATCTCTACCACCAGTACACACCATCCATATCAGTCCCTCTTTTCTTCCTTCTCCCATGTACAGCTCTCACACACTTTTCACACTCTTTAATCATCCCTTTATTTCTTTTAGCAGTGACACCAAACAGAAGCGCCCACATAAATCACTGAACCACCTTCTGTCTCTGTCCCTGTTACTCCTCCTCGCTGCTGGGGACATCTCTCCTAACCCCGGCCCTCCTTCCTTCACTAACTCTTCTTCCTGCACACATAGAAGGCCTACAAACCTCATCAATATTTACCATGTTCCTTCCCCTCATCTCTCCCCTGTCTCCTTTAACTGCTCTCTCTGGAACGCCCGCTCAGTGTGTAACAAACTAGAATATATTAATGACTTATTCCTTAGTAAATCCCTCGGCCTGCTCGCCTTTACTGAAACTTGGATCCAGCAGGCAGACACTGCCTCCCCTGCTGCTCTGTGTCATGGTGGCCTACAATTCTCACATACCTCTAGGCCTGACAACAGGCAGGGTGGTGGGGTAGGCTTACTCCTGTCCCCACAGTGCATTTTTCAGTCCATTCCCCCGGTCCCCTCACTCACATTCTCCTCATTTGAAGTCCATGCTATCAGACTTTTCCGGCCACTCTCCTTACGTGTAGCTGTGATCTACCGCCCACCTGGCTCACCCTACCAATTTTTGGACCACTTTGCTTCTTGGCTTCCCCACTTTTTATCCAGTGACATTCCTACCCTCATCATGGGTGACTTTAACATCCCTATTGCCCCCCCTCACTCCCCGGCTGCCTCACAGTTTCTCTCATTAACCACTTCTCTTGGTCTCTCACAATGTTCTTCTTCCGCCACACATATAGACGGTAACACGATTGATCTAGTCTTCCATCGACTCCTCACAGTCTCTAAATTTTCTAACTCTTCTCTGCCGCTTTCTGACCACAATCTTCTATCTCTCACCATCAGTGCTCTCTCCCCTTCACAAGACGCCCCTATCCATCACACATATAGGAACTTGCGTGCTATTGACACCCAGCACCTCTCAGATACTCTACAGTCCTCCCTGTCCCCCATCTCTTCAATCTCCTGTCCCAATCTGGCCACCAGTCACTATAATGATACCCTCAAAAATGCATTGGATGAGGTTGCTCCCCCCTCCACTCGTAAAGTCCCACATAGGAGGCATCAGCCCTGGCACACGCCACAGACACGATTTCTTCAGCGCTGCTCTAGGTGTGCCGAACGTCTATGGAGAAAATCACGCTCACCTGCAGATTTCCTCCACTTCAAGTTTATGCTTAAAACATATAGCTCTGCCCTTTACCTTGCCAAACAAGACTATTTCACCGCCCTCATCTCTTCTCTCTCAAGCAACCCTAAAAGGCTTTTTGAAACCTTTCACTCCTTACTCACACCCAAGGTGCAGACGCCATTCACAGACCTTAGTGCTGATGACCTGGCCATGTATTTCCATGATAAAATTGATAAGATCCATCAGGAAATTACTGCCCAAGCCCCAGGTGGCATTGACTCCCACACCTACGATAGTACTGATCCCCTCACCAGCCGCACTTATGACTGTCCATTCTCATCTTTTGAACCTGTCACAGAAGAGGAAGTTTCCCAGCTACTTTCTTCATCTCGCCCCACAACCTGCAGTAGTGACCCCTTCCCCTCACACCTTCTCCAATCTCTGTCCCCTGCTGTCACTACTTACCTTACTAAAATATTTAACCTCTCTCTCTCTTCTGGAATCTTCCCATCCTCCTTCAAGCATGCTGTTATAATCCCGCTACTGAAAAAACCCTCCCTGGACCCATCCTGTGCTGCTAACTATCGACCCGTCTCTAACCTCCCCTTCATCTCTAAACTTTTGGAACGCCTGGTTTATTCTCGGTTAATCCGTTATCTCTCTGCTAACTCTCTGCTTGACCCCTTACAATCTGGTTTCCGCGCTCTGCACTCTACTGAAACAGCTCTCACAAAAGTCTCTAATGATCTACTAAAGGCTAAATCCAATGGTGACTTCTCTCTTCTTATTCTTCTGGACCTCTCTGCAGCTTTTGACACTGTTGACCATCAACTTCTCCTCACTATGCTCCGCTCAGTTGGCCTCAATGACACTGCGCTCTCCTGGTTCTCCTCTTATCTCTCAGGCCGCACTTTCAGTGTATCATTTGCGGGCTCTGTTTCCTCCCCTCTTTCCCTTGCTGTTGGGGTTCCTCAGGGCTCGGTCCTCGGCCCCCTGCTCTTTTCTCTCTACACAGCCCCCATTGGACAAACCATCACCAGATTTGGCTTCAGGTACCATCTTTATGCTGATGACACCCAATTATACACATCTTCCCGTGACATCACCCCTGCACTCATTCAGAACACCAGTGACTGTCTCTCTGCTGTCTCTAATATCATGTCCTCGCTCTATCTGAAACTAAATCTCTCTAAGACTGAACTACTACTGTTTCCACCATCTAACAGATCTGTCCCTGATATATCCATTGCAGTCTCAGGCCTTACTATAACTCCTAGGCAGCATGCCCGCTGCCTTGGGGTCATATTTGACGCAGACCTTTCCTTCACCCCTCATATTGAATCACTCGCACGTTCATGTCACCTCCACCTCAAAAACATCTCCAGAATACGCCCTTTCCTTACCAGAGATACACTAAAGACACTTATTGTCTCTCTGATTCATTCTCGCCTTGACTACTGTAATTCCTTACTAATCGGTCTTCCCCTCACTAAACTCTCTCCTCTACAATCTATTCTGAATGCAGCGGCCAGGCTCATCTATCAGGCTAGACGCTACAGCGATGCCTCCGGTCTGTGCCAGTCGCTACATTGGCTGCCTATTCATTATAGAATAAAATATAAAGTTATTACTCTCATCCACAAGGCTCTCCATAATGCCGCACCTCCCTACATTTCTTCCCTCATCTCTGTCTACCGCCCAACCCGTGCTCTCCGCTCACTCAATGACCTAACACTTACATCCTCTATTATCAGAACCTCCCATGCTCGTATACAAGACTTCTCCCGAGCTGCACCACTTCTCTGGAATGCTCTACCCCGGACAATCAGATTAACTCCCAACTTCTACAGTTTCAAACGCAAACTAAAGACGCATCTTTTCAGACAAGCCTATCACAATTCCTAATGCACAAAATTGTCTGAACACTGTATAAGCAATGCCGCCCCTGCTACCTCTTGTGTCACCCTCTCTACCTCATAGATTGTAAGCTCTTTTGAGCAGGGCCCTCAGTCCCATTGTGTGAAATGACGTTCTTTGTTATGTATGTCTGTATCTGAACCCTATAAATTGTACAGCGCTGCGGAATATGTTGGCGCTATATAAATAAAATGTATTATTATTATTATTAAGTACATCAGGCCATATGTAATGTAAAATGTAATGTAAAAGGGCTCACTGCCACCTAAAAACTACTGCTAATGTTTATTAGTTGGCCAGAGATTGTGGTAGTAAATTTTATATCCCGCACTTACTGTTGCTTCTTAGTGACAGGGACACATTTAAGAGTAAAGAACATATATACAGTTTTGTGAAAAGGTTTTTGGCTGATGTGAAGAAATGCTGCAAAATAGGAATGTTTTCCAAAATGACATTTCCACAACCTACAAGATTGAAATAAAATACTGCAATAAAGTAATCAGCTTTAATAATGGCTGGTCTGTTGACAACATGGTGGTACAGTGTCCGCACACACAAGAAAACTCCATTACCATGCAGTTAAATCTTGTATGTGCATAGATTTACTTATCTTATACTGCTGGTTAATTATAGGATATTTTATTCACTTTTTAGGCATAACAGTAAATTTAGAATTCTACTGATTTCCTGTTATCAGAGAGCAATGCATTGTGGGAGTTGAGTTGAATGTACCCAATTAGGGGATGTCCACACTCCTGTCATGAACGTCTGCTGCTCTCATCCATCACAGGATGAGAGCAACGGACAATAGTTGCAGTGGAGTGATGGATGCCATTGCCATTGATTTCCATTTTAAACCCACCCTTAGAAAAACATCACTGTCTGCAGATGGCAGATGAACTGCATATAGATCCCCAATCAGAATAAATTTTACTAGAATATAGGATGTTTTTCATTGGTTGCATAGACAGCACATATGGATGGCCTATAGTCTATGTATGGATGTCCCCTGTCTTTCCCTTGACGGCAGATATCGGGGGTGGGGTTGTTGGGTGATTAATCAGACATATTATATTTCAACATGCCTGATCCTTTTGTTCTCAAAGAAGGTAAGGTCTAGCATGGGCTTCTTCTACTCTCTACAGTGAGAAGACATGCATACTCATTTGAGTCATGTGTGCATTTATATGAAGGAGGTTGGAAGGAAAAGCTGACGGTGGTATGAGTATTCAGCCAACAGCTATCTACAGTGTATTGTATGGCCAGCTTAATATGCAATGTTGGCGATACACTATAGGATATCATTATATACTGTGCAAAATATAGAGATGTGAGATTCATGAATCTATATTAAAAAAAAACAAGTCTTTGTACTCCACAGAAACCAATAACAGCTTTGATTTCATATTCTGGTGTTAAAAAATTAAAGCTCCTGAATTTCTATAATATGCACATATCTGATAAAACATACTTTTGGATCACATAGAGGTTACTGCATGTCTTGACCTACATACAATATACAGTACTATACACTGTGATCACAGTTCAACAATCTGAACTACAATACAGGTCCTGTTTCCTAATACTGGTATTAAGGCTGACAGAAATGTGACATATTATAGTAGCTCTCGCAGTTTTATTTTTGTTCTCTGGTCCCACAGAAAGGTTCATGATGCAAACTGAAACCTTCTTACTGATAGTTGTATATGTGAATTAGCCACCATCTTCTAGTAAGTTTATTAAATCATGTTTCCAGTGCCAACCCCATTAAAGATTGTTCCCTTCTGTACATTGTGTGTCATTCTATTGACTCCTAATAGTTCTTAAGGGCCCCTACACATGGAGTATACGTGCGTGTATTTTGGCAAAATGTACGTATAAAAATACACGTGTAAAAATAAGACTCCCATTGACATCAATGGCATTTTTTTTTTTACACGTGTAAAAAAACACGTCAAAATACACATCAAAATACACATAAAAATACAAGTCAAAATACACATCAAAATAAACGTCAAAATACACGTGTAAAATGTCATTGAAGTCAATGGGAGAGCCCCTTCACACGGAGTAAACGCGCATGTATTTTGGTAAAATACACATGTAAAAATACGACTCCCATTGACTATTCTATTTTATACATGGACAACCACTAAGCTTTTTTACTTACTGATGGTCCACCAGGTCCTCTTGGACCAGACTCCCCTTGAGGTCCTTGGTCACCCTGTAAAGATTGATTAAAAACAGATGGTCAATAGCTTGAAAACAGTAGATGCCATTGAGTCTATACAAAAATTATCCCCATACTGCTCTGTTATAACTTGGTTTTAACGCAAGCATTCTTGGGGTTATTAAAGGGGTTTTCAAACACTACGATACTGATGACCTATTCTCAGGACAGGTCATAAATGTCATATTGGTTATTTGAAGAAGGGGCAAAAATTGGACAAATGCCGCAGTCTCTTCACCTATTACCAGCCATAAATTTTCTAGTGACTATGGGACTAGATTCCAACATGCCAAACAGGCAATTGCAGACATCTGATAAGCAGGAAGGGGTGGGTGTCAGACCCTGGCTGATCTGATACTTATGACCCATCGTAAGGATTTGTCATCAATATTAAATTTATAGGAAATTCCAATAATATATATTTTTTTTTAAAATGTAGATTGTGAGTCCCACATAGAGCTCACAATGTACATTTTTCCCTATCAGTATGTCTTTGGAATATGGGATGGAAATCCATTCAAACATGGGGAGAACATACAAACTCCTTGCAGATGGTTTTTGCCTTTGGCAGGATTTGAACACCAGGACTCCAGCGCTGCAAGGCTGCAGTGCTAACCACTGAGCCACCGTGTGGCCCCTCAAATTCCAATAATAATTCTGGATATTAATAATTAAGTGTATTATCTTCCTCAGTTCATAAGGGCAATGTTAAATGTACAAAAACATCACAGAAAACAAAATTAAATCTTACAGGTTTACCAGATTTTCCCATTAATCCAGCAACACCGGGAGCACCACTGTTTCCCTAGATAATACAATAAAAGGTAGATTGTTAGAAATCAGAAACATTGATGATTTATGCTTTAATCATTTTTATTATATTAGAAGGCAAATGGAAAAAAAAACATAATGAGGGTTCTTTAAGACCTAATTACAGACTTATCACATCCTCATGCCTAAGGCTTTATTCACATGGGTATATCCTTGATCTGTGTTCTGTCTTGTCTACAATGGACTACAAATGTACAGGATACAGACCTGCAGCTGTACCAGTCCAGTCTGTATTTAACTGAATCCAATAATCTACAAGTCTGTTTGCTCTGTAGACATACAGATTTTCATACTGTTTTAAAAATCACAGTTTGTTGTGAATGTATCTCATACATCTGGCCCAATGTATTACAGCTCCAAACAACCTTCAGGTAACATTCCTTTGTAATTCAGTGTCCATGCTCTAAAAATCCAGCTTTTCTGTGATTTGTCTATAGCAGCATGCTTCACCAGACCCAATTCACCGAGATAGTCTCCTCTAGTAGCATTGCATTGATTTGGGGTGGGGGGGTCTATCTGCATATAATAGTGTCATATGGCACACTAATCATTAGCACATGGAATATCTATGACTCTACAGCATAGAGATGTAAGTACTCTATAAACACAGCTTTGTTGGGTATATGTGGCCTAGCAATGACCTACAACATTTTCATAACTGCAGCAGCGATCAATGACATTAGTAAGTCGATCGGTGCTGATTAGTTCCATTTACCTGGAGCAATCATTCTTATTACGATCATTCACATACAGTTTCATTATTGCCATAACCACATCTCATGTTAACACGAGTAGATACGCAGCCAACAAGTAATTTTTAATGTCAGCATCAATGATGAGACAAATGACGGATAAGTATTTTTCCTTTGTCATTTCATCTGTGGAAGTGCTTGCAGGTATCAATGATCAGGTACAAACATGCCTACCAATGTACTGTTGGCTGTTTATCAGCCTGATTCAAAGGCCCGTAACAAAATTTGTAAATCGGAACTAGGCTATAAAATATTTGCTCGAACATCAAATAATTTATGGACATGTGTAAGCACCTCGCATTGTTTCATTCTATAAATACATTTTTGCTGGCAGAGCCAATCTCCCTTATATATTAAGAATAATTTTATTCAGACTGGATGAATAGATTTTATTTTTTACCTTTGAATAATTTATTTATTGGCTACAGTATTCGTTTCTGAAGGAATATTCATGAACTCTAATGACTGAACATCTTTGCCTCTACAAAAAAATAATGTCCAAAACATTTCTAGCTAATAAACTATCAACAAAAGACAAATTATATGTGTAGTACAGATTGCAACAGTTATCTGCCAAAAATATCAGATCTAACATACAACATGTGCAGTGCAAAATCTTTTGAAATGAAATTCGAAAATGAACATTGCATCTAGTTAAAGAGACATTGTTACCTTCTCTCCAGCTATTCCTTTTGCTCCCGGACTGCCTGGCAAACCCTAAAAACACATAAAATGCAACAATTAAGTGTATTATACTTACATTATCTGTGGGTAGCAAACAAAACAACAAAGATATTTTCCACGCGAAAGAAATACAGAAAACAACAAGATTAAAATGTACATACTCAAGAACTATTGGCGCATCTGTAGAAGAGCCTAAATCCCAAAAGGTGCAAATTACTTTACAGTGGTACAACTGTCCTCATTTTTATTCCTTTGTTATTTACTGTATATGTTTATATTTTTCTGTCTGAAGTGCTCAAAAAAGTTTTTATAACAATGTAATCAAAAAATGATTAATTGGATTAATGAAACTTTTAAACAAATGTTTGTAAGGGTTTCTACCTTCTGGATATCTCAAGCTCCAAATTTTTGGCTGCCTGATGTCTACAGAATAAATGCCTTGTGTACATGAGAAAAAGTCATAGTTTACGTGATGTTTTATTTAATGTTTTGTCTAGAGAACTAAAAAAGTCACAGGTATGTGTGTGGTTATGGGTGACGGAATGATCACCCAAATAGTCACGTGACCACATTATTATAGCGTATAACGTAGTGGCAAGGCAGTGAGTCTGCCAATCATGTAATGACCTCCTGGTCACCTGATCCCCTTAGACTGGCGGTATACTTTACGTTCATTTAGCCATTTGACTGCTAAGGAGATACTTTGTACTACCCATCCCGCCATCAACATTAATAAATAAACTGCCTGGTTAGGGAATAGTTTAAAAGTTAAAAAAAAAAACGTTCTGTGAGTCGGCAGAGGTTGGTCAGAACCAACCAGTGATGCCAAACACTGATATTTTCATTAAGATAAGATAAGATAAGATAATCCTTTAATAGTCCCACAATGGGGAAATTTCAGTGATACAGTTTCATAGATGGTACAGTAGTATATAACAAGAGAGAAACACGTACAAGCTCATGGCAGATAGAGAAATCCTAGGAATCATAGCAACTAAAACGAAAGAAACACAGACACACTGCAGGATCATTTAGTTCTCTGTGTGGAGTGATGTTAATAATAATAATAATACAGCCGAATGTGGTTGGAGGACACTCCAGGACATCACAAAGCCAGGCAGAATATCCAGCATGGCTACTTTGTTTTTAGCCTGCCATTGGACAGCCACAAATGATAATTTGCAGCATGTATATGTCAGACAGCTTCACCCAACCGTAATATAATTTGCATGCCAAGCTATAGAAAAAGTGCAACAATCATTTTGGCAAACTGTCCGCTTGCTTCTAAACCGGTGGTGGAATAGCATTGAAGCAATCTAGAGTCTGTGTTGTAAATATGAGCAGGCAGTTTAACAAAATAATTGCCAAGCACCATCTAAGTGGGAGGGACAAGTACAGAGACAATCAACAGAAGGGATACAGAAATCATAGCAATATTGAGGTCTTGTGACCATTGAGGATAACATGGGATTTGGTGCTAAAATGGAAACTACCATATGCTTGGTATATATTGAGTATAATGCCCACAAAACATGTATCTATTTAGCTGACCAATCAACTTCATTTGTTATAATACATCTCAGAATTATTCTCTTGGATACAATATCTTATGAAAGTCTCCTTGAAAGAATTAGGAAGAATATCTCAAATACATAGAAAAATGGTGTCAATATGGTCAACAGATTATGATAACAGTATACTTGTGATCTACAATTTTTTACATGGATATTGGTAAAGGCTACTTTATTCACACCTTCCAATTCAATATTCCTTTAAATTTGGACCCTAATAAGTGGATGTGAATTGTAACCTAAAAGATAGCTAGAAATTACTGAACACATTTCTATGGTGGGATGTCAGGCATCTTGTGGTGCTTTAGATGGATGAGCATAGAAGCAATGTTTTGAATAGACTCGAGTGGGAACATATGGTTTATTAGGATGCCAAATAGGAACATTCTGCAGCAGTTGAAGTGAGACATGATAAGTGGCTTTAATTATAATCTTAGAACAGATTCTAACAATGTTCTACAAGTAAAGATGGCAGAGTGCATAGATGAATGAAAAAGTGATAGATGACTGGCTATGACTTTTATTGTCCGATAATCATAATACGTGAGAGCGGGATTGAAAAACATGGTCTATAATTTAGCTTGGATGCTTTAATGCTGCTTGTATGTTGGTTAAAGAGGCCAGATAGTAAATTTTGGTTTCCAGTTTTTTAACTGCTAAGTGCTACATGTGAAGAGCAAGTCAAACAGAAGTCAAGCTACAAGGTACAATGACTTTATAACATTTAGAATAAGTAGGAAATAACATTATCATTAATGTTGCTATAAATCATCACATATGCCATCATTTTCTTTTGACAAAAGTTCCATAATCTGCAGCTGTAACCTTGTTATACAACAACCAATAGGTGACTGAGGAACCCAATGATGAATCAATAAGCAATATTGTATGTAGTTCTCACAGTTCCATTATATGTTGGTCATGATGCTAGTATAGATAGCTACCATGGATGTTATCTGTCTATGGCTCTTTTCCAATTTTAGGCTAAGGTCACCCACTTTTCAAGGACTGTAAAAAGCTATGTTTTTTGCCACTGCATCATTTGTGACCCCAGCCTTAACAACAAACTAAGCTTAATATTCCATACCTATATGACAATGTTGATGAAATAAACCTGTACTTTATCAAATATATGAAAACCTTATTATACACACAAAATCCAATAGAATTGCTGAATACCCAATAAAAATAACTACACAGAAATAAATAATACAGTATAGACCAACATAACTAATGTTCTTTATATTTGTAGGTGTATTATAGCCTTAAAGTCTAACTAAACTTTCCGATAACCTTTGATTTTCTGGTAATATTTGTGTCATTAATACATTTTGTAACATGCTTTATTAAAGGGGCGCTATCAGCAAAGTTTTGCTGTATGAACCCCACGTCCTCTTCTTCCAGCGGGATTGGTTCAAATCCTGCGCGTGCGTAGTATGCTCGTGTAGTTCTAAGGGGAACTGAGCATACTGGGCATCTAGTATCTCATTACCCCACCCCCAACCCGTACCCCCGGAGGGAGCGCTACTACGCAAACGCGGCATTTTAACCAATCCCGCCAGAAGAAGCTGACGACGAAGCCGGGAAGGAGCCAGGACCAGGGGGCGTCACAGCAAGAAGGTGTGCCAGAAAATGATGTTGGACAGTGCACGACCGCCCACCATGCATGATAAGTATAATTTGCATATTCGTTTTTAGGGTATTATTTTAAAACGGGGGGGGGGGGGAGTTTAAAATAACATTAGCGGTGCCTGAATAGCCTTTTTAAAGGCTATTCACGCATATGTGGGGCTCATACAGCAAAATTTTGCTGATAGAACCCCTTTAAGACATTTTGTCTCCTTTCTGTGAAATCCTGCAACTCTATATTCTTTCCCTTGCTTTTGTATTGAAAGCTATTACTGCCTCTCACTGATAACTGTGTATTTATTATGGGCTTGGAGTTTGGGGCTGTGTAAAATAACGGTTTTGGGATGGTCACTTCAACAGTTATATCTCAAATGTTTTAAAATGTAGAAAGTGGAGAAAAAAGGAGATTCTCTGCTTTTATAGGTTGTAGTGCTATCTACTTAATTTCCAGAGATATCACTGGCTGAAAACATAGTCAGGATTAGGATATTTATATATCAGGCTTCTTGGCCTGTATTATGCCTGTATTACTGTATGTACCTGAATTATATATATTATTCCAGTCCCGACTATGGCTAGGTTGTTTTCTATATGTATCATTGTAAAGTACCCTGACATTTACTGCTAGCTTGCACACTAGTCATCTGTGAAGACTAAATGACAATCTTTCGACATTATGTTCTCTTCATATGTGTTCTTTATTTTTTAACTTTTTAGGATTGAAATGACATTTTTGCTACAGGCACCTATGGATGTTCAAAGTCACAGATTCTGGATTCATGATGTCATGCATACTGTATATACTGTGCAAGGGTACATGCAAGACAAACTACCATGGGGCCTATGGTTCTACTTTCATTACACTTTAAGCAACATGAGGGATAATGAAGTAGCCAAATATCATGGCATCCTTCTTTCCCAATAAGGGCAGATGGGTTGAACAATTTGGATAGAGGTCTGTGGTACTGTATACCAATAAGTAAAGCACTTTCTGCCTACATCTATTTCTATAGATATATCCTAGTAAATAAATAGGAATGCCTGAGATACCGTCTTAAGCTTGCAAGATCCTCTGTAAAAGTCATTCCGAGGAAATCTCTGTGTTAAATCTACTTCCATCAGACTAAATGTGTTTACTCATTACAAACCATAGTTCTATAAATAAAGAACACAGAATTGAAAACTTGTTTGTGCCTGTCTATTTTCTTCAGTCTATACAATAGCTGCCAACCGGACCCTGTCACAGAGAGGCAGATAATTATCTCGTATGAGGTGACGACGCTTGGAAGTGACGCGTAGTCAGAGACAGGTGATAATTATTCTTCTGTGAAAATTATTTAGGCTATGCCACGAGTACCTGTCAAAGTATTAAGGTTTTCTTGTAGATGACTATAATGATCTCCATCAGTGAAAACTTCTTATTAATTTACAAGATGCTCATACCACAGTCTCTACACGGCTCTTAAAGCGGCCTGATGTCTAAGAGCAAATATTACGGTGCTGTACAAGAAAACCTACAATTTTATGTTTCCTTATAAAGATATTGTGATTTTACCCTTTACTGTGGGTAAGTAAATAATAACATAGCTGCATTTAGATGCCAAAGTTCTGGTCCAGATTCTTGACTATAAGAAGCCATAGTAGTGAATATTGTTGTACTATATATATCTAGTGTCGGTTACAAAGTGACATCAAGTAAGACGACCAATGTCACTACATAAGTATTTTTTAGTAAATCTTTAACTTTCTATTGCTCTTATTGCAGACCAAATGAGAAGCTATCTGGTCTTTTATAATTGATATCAAATCCAATTGTAGACTAGCAATGCTTCCCCCAACCAGTCAAGCTGCAGCGTTTACTCGCTGTACTTTTATTAATGGCAGTTTTGAGTAATGGAAATTCAAAGGGTAAGTATAAGGGTATTATGTGCCCATCTATGAAACTAAAGTGGCAGTACTAGAGCAATGGCTCCCATAGACGTATATGAGACAACTGCTGCAGTACTCACAACCACAGCTGGTAAAAGTACAGTGAGCGAGATTGCATCGGCATGGAGAAAGAGCTGATCTAATATGCCAGGCCCCAGCAGTCTGACTGCCGCCAATCTAAAATTGGATAGGACATCTATGGGGGCATTCACACTACCGTCTGTGTCCGACAGGTAGTGTCCGCTCCGTGTGTCCTAGTGTCCGACATGTCGGGTTTTTCTGTCCGCTTGAAAAGTCGGACATCTTTACATGCGGACAGTGAAGGAAGGGCACAGAGTGCAAAAGAACGCACCCGATCGCCATTTAAATAAATGACAGGTGTCACGGACACAGCTAGTGTCCGCTTCTAATGTCCGTGAGAGATTTTGAACGGACACTAGGAGCGGACACTACCTGTCGGACACAGACGGTAGTGTGAACGCCCCCTATGTTAAAAGGCTGGCTAAGCCTTCCAATCTGTATGTTTATAAGCAGAAATCATATGCTTTTCACAATCTATATACAGGGAAAGCTCTTTGAGATGACAACTCAAAATTGCATTTAAAAGTGGTCTTCAGCAGGGAGGTCATCTAAAATAAGATGCACAAAATGCAGAAAGGAATCAACTAAAAAGTTAAAAAATGTATATGATGAACTAAAAATTTGTCACAGAAAATCTGTTCTAGATAAGGTGGTCTTTTAGAGAGGTTTCACAGTACACTGTGATAGGACTAGCACTCAAGGATGTCAGTCCTCTACTTCTAAACACAATCAACTATAACTTTTCAATTATGAATACAGGAATGAACAACTGACCAAATGTGAAATATTTGCATTCAAAGTGAAAGCTTGATATATTATTATGTTTATATTTAGTTAGAGTTTACGTATTAATTGTCCACTACAATAGCCAGGATGCAGTAAAAGATACAATAATATTAGATATATCAAGTATAAACTCACTGGCAGTCCTTGAAGACCTGCTTCTCCTGGGGCTCCAGGTTCTCCAGAGTCACCCTACAAAAAATACATGAAATGTAAATGTACAATAAGCAGATAAAGCTAAAAAGGTGCAAGTGGGTCATTTCAAGACAACAGCAAAAAATGAATAATCAAATAGATAGAGTGACAACTTGATAAAAGCCCATGTGGTCCCAGTGTGATTCGGCCCAGCTGCTCCAGTGTATTCTTTGAGAAAGTCCCCGCCATATGTAACAATCACTACCTGTGTTGTCCCATGTCCTTTCCTTACACGAGACGTCACAGTACGCTGGGACTTCTGGCAAAACAAGACAGCTGAGAAGCAGGACTGGACTGCACTAGGAGACATTGGAGCAATGGGAACAGTATGGGGTTTTTTTCAACTTCCCTGGCCTAACAGATAAATAGGATTGGATGGATGAAAATAGATATGGAGGTAGGAGGTACCAGCACATGGGTCTTCATTACTTTAAAGTACGATGCCATCAAGGCATGTGTCCTGGTGGTTGGATATCAGTGGTGGCACCAACAAGCTACTTTCCTGTATGTATATAAAGTATAAGGAGATAAGAAAAATAAGCATATAGCTCACCACCTCCAGTTAGCTTGATAAGTCCTTATAATTCCTGGGTGCACGATCCTGGCCTCTGACTAAGGCACTTTGTAGTTGAAGCATATAGAAAAGGATAGTAGGATCCGCTCGACCAGGTAAGTTAAAAAATAACTTTTAATCCGACATGGTTAAAAAACACACAAAAGTAAATAGATGTGAAATGACAAAAAAGAAGAAAAATGGTGATTAAAACCACATTCTGATAGCTCTAGCTGACGCGTTTCAAGAAACGCGTCAGCTAGAGCTATCAGAATGTGGTTTTAATCACCATTTTTCTTCTTTTTTGTCATTTCACATCTATTTACTTTTGTGTGTTTTTTAACCATGTCGGATTAAAAGTTATTTTTTAACTTACCTGGTCGAGCGGATCCTACTATCCTTTTCTATATGCTTCAACTATAAAGTATAAGGGTAGCGAACTGAACTTGTGCTCCAAGTGAAGGAAAGCCTAGCTACAGCTATACTGTACAAAGCATGTGTAAAACCTTTGTGACTGGCATATTAATCATGCTTGTATTACATTGAGATTGATTGACCTGTGCCTTGAGTTTACACTTTTTCTTACATACTAGGTTTTCTTCAGTATTCACTTTCGCACCTTGGAAGGGAATTATTTATAAATGTGTAAACCATATTTGAAGAATTCAGATCCCATTAACATGAATCAAAGCAAAACATGTACATTTAATTATGTTAATAGTGCTAGGTATCATATTGGTTACTGGCCTGTAAGATCATTGTATCAAAGTGTTTTATACCTCTTTTAAGTCATTATCATCAGTACGTAATGCCAGAATAGGTTCTAATGGTATAATAATGGGAAGGATCAATCAAATTCTATTCATAGACTAGTGACACTTCTAAGCTGTCATTAACCTTGTCAGTTTTAGAAATCTGCATCAAACCTTCCACACTTTATAACACTCATTTCATTTGGCATAAGCATTACAGAATGGGATATTAAATAAGTCATGTGTTTCATGACATTAATGCCATGTACTTGATATATGACAGCATTATTATCATTGACTGCAATGAGGTGCTGAGAGGATAAGTACCACTCCGATGAATTCCCTTTATGTCAATGTAAATTATCAAACAGTACGGAGATAATTTTTGCTGTTACTGTAATGTGTGAAAAACAAACATGTACTTAAACTGTGCACAGATTATCATCTTCTAGTGAATCTTACAACCATTAACCAGCATGCAGACAGATAAAAGCTTTATTCATTGTAACATATTCTCCATTGTCGCTTTTACTTTGCTACCTAAAAGCCTGTAATGCTATACTGAGTGTTCATTGTTCCTTATTACCTTGGATCCTGGCATTCCAGGGATTCCATCACGACCATCAACGCCTGGCAATCCCTAGAGAAAAAACATATTTTTAATGCACAGGAAATTTCCTATACCTTTATATAGTATGTCTTGAAAAAGAGATTGAAGTTATTATTCATATATGTCCCAGTTTGTCTCACAATCATGTTAGATCCAAATGAATAGAAAACCAATTCATCTAACAGTATGTTTTGTGACTATCAGTCAGTCCTAGAGATCAATATTAAAATCAATGTTACTATGATAAGCCTAGATATGAGTCTGCAGTTATATTTTTCCTTCTGCCTTTGGTGCTTCAATAGAAAGTGTTTTAATAATACATTTATTAACATTCAACCCAGTGCAGCACTTACCAATAGTCTATTACTCTACTTCTACAAAACAGTTGAAGGCCACAAAACATGAAGAATCTGCTTTAACCCTTTCAGGACCATCGTCATTGATACCCCAATACTCAGGCCAAAATTAGCCCTTTGGTATGCATTGCTTTACACCTCAATATCTGTTGAATGGTTCAACTATATTTACCATGTTTTCTTCAGGACACATAAGGATTAAAATAAGTAGAATTATTTGTTAACCAAGTTGAAATTTTTTTATCGTTAGAGGTGGAAGAATGTTGTAAAATTTTGAAAAAAAAATTAAATTTTGTTTCTTTTACCTAAAAACAAAATAGTTTTTATATATACCGTTGCATATAAACATGTTAAAATTAGATTTTGCAGTTCTTCTGATCACAGGGGCTACACATTTCTACAATTTTTCAACAAAAAAAAATAGGTTTTATATTCAGTATAGTTTATTTTCTGGACCCCTGGTCCATGTGTAAATTACCCAGCAGTTTAGTATGGTAGAGGACTGTAAACTGCTTGTGTTATCTCTAGCTAGGCTCCCTCCCTGGCAGAGAAGAAAGATCTTCTGTCATAGTGTGAATGCAAAGACAGTTTCACTTTACTGTGATCACTAAAAAAAGGGTCAAATTTTGTTGATAAAAGTGATGAGAAAAGTCCTACAAGCTTCTCTTTTCACAGTGTAATGCCGCACTTATCATTTCAATAGGAGCAGCTATAAATCACAGGTGTTCAACTTTAAAAAAAAAAGTGACTGCAGCATCGGGCATCAAATAAGGCAACGTCCAGGGGTTAAATAGTTTTATTTGCCAATATATAATAGAACAGTTTTTATTCACTGATACAACTGACTAAAAGGAATTAAATCTGTATGTATCTGCCTTTCACCCAACACACTTTGCCTGGTACTTATCCTATTTGTCTAATCAAGCATTTTCTAACCTATTTACCGCAGGGAAGTGCCTGAAAAATTGTTCTACTCCAAGGGAATCCTTAGGCTAAGGTCCCATGTAGCAAACTGCAGCAGAAATACACCGCAGAAAAGGTGCAGCAAAAACACATCACCTTTTGTTCCACAGTGTAACTTACAGATTCTAGCAAGGCAAAAATTTAATAAACTGATTGGTTGGGAATATGATATTCTATGCAGAACCACATGGAAAGTCTCAGATTTTTTTCTATACAATTGTTAATATTTGCCTATGGAGATTTAATGTTTGATTTATGAACCTTTTAGCTATGACTGTGGCTGAAATTACCCGATTTCCAAATGCTTTTGACCATATTTTGTATTTTAATAATAAAAGAATACTATAATAAATACATACCGATTCCCCCTTTGAGCCTGGCATTCCACTGATTCCTCTTGGTCCAACAGGTCCCTGCAAGATGATATTTAGAAATATTGGAAAATATGCCTAATTGTAATATTTTGGTAAACATTATTCCACATAATGCTTATAGCTACTAAGATAAATCTTAAAGAGGAAGTCTCAACCCTTGTTTATATGCCCTATTGTGTAATGGAAATGGAGCCCCTCACTCTATACATCTTTAATGAGCCAGAATGAAGAGCTGCTCTGTGTTTTCTGTTCTAGTGGACTTAACCCAACCATGCCATGCCATATAATACTACATTTTCTCTGTAGCACCCACTGCAGGAGAAATGATGAGCTGACCACATGTTTCCCCAGCAAAATCAGCTGGGAGTGCCAGTAGTGGGACCTAAGAATGTCTGTCGAGTGTCCTGAGGGCCTCATTCTAAAAGGGAATGTCTCCAAAGTGACAACACTTTTAATAACAATTGGACAAAATATTTATTGAATTAATCTGCAAATTATATTGTTGTTAATGCTCTTTTTATAGTCAACAATAACAAATAACTATAGTATACTTACTCTTTCACCTTTTGGCCCAGCTTCTCCTATTGAACCTCTCTGACCTACATCACCCTGGTGAAATAAAGGAAAACATGTACATATTGCTTCAGATATTCCTATTCATATAAAAAAAATGAAAGGAGATTTTAATGTCCAAATAAGATAGGCAGCACTGTGATAAGTAGATATAGTTATCCTCAGATACACTGATCACCAAATAGACATCTAAGTGCCTGGAAAAACAATCCAAAAAAGAAGAGTGGCTCGCTGCCTTCAAATAGAAATTCAATGTATTCATCCATTGTGCAACACTGCAGTTGCAAATAGCTTCATTGTGATTTTGAAATTCTGATAAATAATATTTCTATAAAACATGTTAAGCTTGAGTGCCACTCTTCTCTTCAGATAGTTGAGATATAATAACTGACAGCAATACTGTGCATGCTATAACAACTTATCTGACTGTAGAACTCACAGTAGCACCAGCAATCCCTCGAGGACCGGGCTCTCCATCTGTTCCACGAGCACCCTAAAAAATAAGCATTATCAAAGTTATCAAACACCTTACAATATTTAGTGATATGGTGCAACAGCTACACTAAAAAATCATTTGTATAAGAGAACATTTTGGAAACTGAGAAATATACCGCAATATATTCAGGTTGACAAAATGAAAACATAAGCCACTTGTCTGGCCACGTAAAAAGCTTATCCTATCATTTTAATTTGCCCAATGAATTCTTAAGATTTTGTAAATGGTACCAGGAAATATTCTGAAACACCACAGTATTTACCAAGATGATGAATATGCAGTAAACAATTTGAGATTTTAAAGAAGTGAATTGTCAAAGGGTTTTTTTCAGCATTATACCATATAGGAGGGCATGAACTGTAAGCAATATTAAAGGGGTCACCAGAACAATACCAATTGAATTACAAGCACAGTTAGACCGCTGGGGTTTACGTGGATAAAACACTTTTATCTGCCTTCAAATTGCTGTCTTTGTTGCTGAGATATTAACTCTTTTGCTGGTATTCAGGGGCGTAACTACTGCTGGTATTCTAATGGGGTGTTTGGTGAAGCAAGGGCGTCACCTTTCCTCTTATCACACCAAAGAGCTATACTTTACAACACTCTGTCCCTCCATCCCCCCTAAATGGCATGTACATGGCCTTGCCAATCATAGTCTTCGTGGAAAGGTACCTCTTAGGGGACACCCTCTGATACCCTCTTTGCACCAAACATTTCATTAGAATATCATGGAAAAAAGCTAATATCTCTTTTTTTTATGTAGATTGTGAGCCCCACATAGAGCTCACAATGTACATTTTTCCCTATCATTATGTCTTTTTTGGAATATGGGATGGAAACCCATGCAAACACGGGGAGAACATACAAACTCCTTGCAGATGGTTTTATGCCCTTTGCGGGATTTGAACACCAGGACTCCAGCGCTGCAAGGCTGCAATGCTAACCACTGAGCCACCGTGTGGCCCCTAAAAGCTAATATCTCAGCAACAAAGGTACAAATTGGGAAGCAAAAAAAAAATATTTTATGTACGTGAACCCCAGTCTGAGTTTATCCACCCTGAGTTCAATGGGTACTATTCTAGTGACAGATCCCCTTGAAGACATGACATACTACACTTTACAGTTATATATGGTATATGGTAGTCAGTAAATGTGTGTCTGTTTAAGATTCAGTACTGTATGGGATTATTGAGCATAACAAGACCCAAACTCTACTCCACATTTGCATAATATAGTCAATCGCTGCATTCCAAACTTTCTGTACCCACAGACCATGAGACATTAATCTCAGATCATCTCACCAAATTCCAGTATTACGTAAGTCTGACCAAGTCATTTTATGTTTCCTTTCTTAGTGAAAGAATCTTATGAAATTTCACAGGATGAATCATCTATTCTTATATTGAGGTTTTAATGTACTATTTGGGGTGCTTCCTATTAAGCTGACTTGTTACAACTTCTTTAGTAAAAAAAAATTTAATCTAGCAGAGTGAAAGGATTATAGTTGAAGATAATGCAAAAATTGATGTTGCGAGAATGTAAATTCAATCATAAGCTCTTGTGATGTTTTAATGTAGGGCGCTGTGACATTTGTTTGGATTGCCATCTGCTTCCAACATTAGAACAGCTTGATAGACAAACAGACCTTCTTTATAAAACAAACATTTTCCTTTTAACTTATTTATGTAATTGTTAAAAAGCTTCTCTGGGGAAAAAAATCAACTAAAAACCATGTCAATAGAAATACATATATAAATAGCTTTCATTAGCAGAACATGCTGGTTATGTTCAGGGGTGGTAAGCAATTTAGTAAATAAAGATGTCTATTGCCCTGGTACACAGTCTAGACTACTAAATTGTAACTAGGATTGGTGCTAGAGGCCTATGGAAGAGGAGAGGAAAATGTTCCACAATCAATTGTACAGAGATGGATTAACACATTTTGCTAATTAAAGTATTTCTGACTATAGATGTATTTGTAATGACATATGCTCCCTTTTTTGTTTTTCTGGAGAGCCTCTTTAGGCCAGGGCCCCAAGTTGCAATACGAAGCGTTCTGGTCACAGCGGAAAAGACGTTGCAAAAAAATGCTGTGTTTTACATTATCTGCAAAGTTGATGACATTCTGGCTAATTCCTTCCACACATTGCAGAAAAAAAATCCCCACCGTCTATGTAAAAAAGTGTTCTTCGGATTTGCAAATTATGCTTAGGGAGCACAGCGGGCGTTCCCCCTGTGCTGCGAGCACACCAACCTCATCAACTGCTCACCACCCTATAATGCCTCCTGTTCACTCCCCCCCTGCATCTTCTGTTCATATTCAACCTTGCATAGGCTTCAGACATTGCGCTATACGTGATTGAAATCGTGTAACAGACCAATGCAAAATGGCCGACGGAGCATGCACAGTCAGCTCTGCCCGAACCCGAAGTGACTCTAAGGGGCGTCGAACAGTTGATGACACTGGTGTGCTAGGAGCATAACCCCCGGTGCCCTCTGAGCATAATTTACATATCAGAATAAACGTTTTGTTTTTTTTACAGAAATGGCGGGGAGCACAAGAGAATCAGAGGAAGGAGAAGAATAGCCTTTTCTAATGATAGAATCCCTTTAATAAGGCTGAGGCTGAGGCCACATGTTCTAGAAAAGCTGCGTTTTATGGTTGAAGATTAGGTTGTGTTTTTTTTTTAAAAAAATTTAAGCAAAAGTCAGGAGTGTATTTAGCAGAAAGAAGAAATATAAGTGCGCCCTTTATATTTTCCATTCCTGTTGACTTTGTATTTGAAAATGAAGCAAAATCAACAACAAAATTGCATCTATTCAGCAACATGTGGTCTCAGCCTAAAAGTCTTTCCAATTGCATTGAGATATGCCACCATTAATATGTCTTTATTTTTCTAAGGTCTTATTAAGTTGACAATCCTGTTGTATATCACGTCAGTCTTGAATGCTTTTGTGTTTGAAGGCCTCGATAGTGATATGACTTTACTCTGCATGTCAATGTCAAAACTTACCTTGCCACCTTTTGGTCCCATTATGCCAGTAATTCCTCTTAAACCTTGTGGGCCCTAAAATGAAGACAAATACGTAAGAGATAAGACTTGATTTATAGATCCCACTGCATTTAGTATGTTTTAGATATGTGCAAAGGCTTAGTAATTTATATGGTATAAATGATATACATTGCTTACTCAGGCACCCCAGTAAATGTTAAAAATAATTTCCTATGAATCATGTACTTGTCAAAACCCAACTAATAATTGTGCGGATTATAAGACAGAATCTATCCTGAGCAGTAATCCTGCCCTCCTACACATCCTAGTTCTAGGGATCAACAAAGTAAACAAACATTTACCAATTTTTAGTTAAATCTCCGGTTAGATTGGCAAAATACAAAGTTAAGAGTCCAACATCTTTACTATATATCAATGAAAGCAAAATGTCCATCTCCTGTGGTTTATGCCACAGTAACCTTCTCCACCTGGGTTTTTTCATTAATATGAAGACCACATTAAAGTGGTTTTTAGTTAACCCTCGGTGATCAGAGGAGGTGTGAAATACAAAAAGTAGTTAAACTCCCCTATCCCCTGCATTTTGATTGGCCAGGCCTGAAGTGGTGAGGCTCCCACGACTGCAGTGGCCAGTTACTGGCAGTCATATGTGCAGTATTGGTAACTTATCAGAAGTGAAGTCACCAATAATTTGCTGCAACAGTCAAGGGATCTTTACCACTTCCAGATGGGGCCAGCACCAGAGGGAACAGGTGATGTGCTGCTTAAATGGAGCACCAATGTATGTCAGTATTATTTCTTTATTTATCTTCCCTGCAGTGGCGTAACTAAAGTCTTACAGTCTCTGATGCAATCTTTTGTCTGGGGCCCCCTACTTCATCCCTACAGCCAATTCTTGATAGTGATGGTTACGGGTGCTAAGGAATTTAATCAACCTTAGTGTGGTTAGGATAATTTGTGGGTCTCCTTGGCTTCTGGCCAGATGGAAGCTGTAATCTCAATACTGATGTCAGTGTTATGGGCCCCCAAAGGCTCCTGGACCCCGATGCGACTGCACCCTCTGCACCCCAACAAGTTACGCTCCTGCTTCCCTGGGTACCTCAACCTAGAAAAGTCCTTTAAGATTGTCATACTATACCCCCATTCCCTAAATTGGCCTTTAACTACACATTATGCAATTGTCAAAATGTACTATGAATCCAGTCTAGATTGTAAAATGCTACATCACAAACAGCATATTATAAAAACATAAAAGAGCATTACGGGAGGTCCTTGTGCACCAATTTCACCAAGCTCTCCTTGTTCACCTTCTTCTCCCTGTAAAGAAATAACAATATTCAAAATTAGAGTGAAAATGAAAAGTATCTTAAATATTACTATTGTCAAAAATATAGACATTCCCATTAAACAAATCAAAAAGGGGGCTGTATGGCTTAGGAACTGGAGCATAGCCCAAAGAGGAATGCATGTGACACACTCATTTGACATTCACATCAAAAATGTCATCTCCTCAGATGGGTACCTCGCACTTATTCAGAAATCTACCAGCTTCCTCATTATAATACATCAATGCAGGTGAGGTTATTATATTCCAAGGTATTAGATGAATAGAACTTACTTTACTATAGAGGCTTCATGCATGATGACACACAATTTGTCAGTGTACAGTCTGCTAATATGAGATGCATTTGTAGGCCTCTTTTATTAAACCTATATCTTATGATTACATGGCAATGTAGAATTGTGTAAAATATATTAATATAAAGCTCCACAAGCCCAATAAAATGATATAACCTTTACTGGATATGAAGATTGTATGTAGCCATATGTCAATCTAATTAGATATTACCTTATGACCTTGTTTTCCAGGTTCACCAGCTTCACCCTTAACACCCTTGTGGCCCTGAAATCAGATATAAAATACATATAAAAATTACTATGAAAGTAAAATCAAATCTTCATTTCATGTTTTCATATATCTGAACATCATATCCTAATATGATAGCACACGGATGCAAAGTTCTTCCCTTCTAAGATATAGCACTTTAGTTCAGAAGTGAGCAAAACAAGTCTGAAAAGTCTGGAAGTTATGAACAAATTTTAAAAGTAAACTTTTTCTTATCAAATCTTTATTAGAAGTTATTAATAGAAGGAGCAAAACATTTACAATCTCAGCATGTAGCGTACTTTGACCCAAGATAGCTATATCTAATCCTAAATATCCAATTCAGATATAAATTCCACTTCAACAGCAAAGATCAGTCATTGATGTTGCTTACAGTCTTCATGGACTGACCTTTGCCATATTTCAGCTTAGGAAATGTGTCTTTTCTGGAGTAATTTTGCCCAGATATGGAAGTACTTGAGACCTCGGCCAATCCATCTGAATTAATCATCTTCAGCGGCCACCTATGTATTCTATCCACTCTATATATTTTGTTCAAGCTTGGAATTGGGAACCCTTATTATAAGCTGCACAATATCAAGTAAGTAAAAGGTAACAGAAATTTACACTTTTTTTATACTTCTTTCACTTAAAGTGTAAGTAATTTAAAGGTGTTATCAGTGACCAAAAATTAATAACTTATCCTTATGATAGGTCATTAAAGGGGTCTCTCCTCTTAGATAACCATATTTGAATTTGTAGACAATTAAAAGTGGACCTTTCACCACCTCCACCAACTCCAAATCCCTACACTCTTCATTAGGTGTTGTCCCATTGATTCCACTACTGTTGGGATTTTTCTCTATCCCCTGTTCCTGCGCAATCATTTCTTATAGTTTCAGCACCCAATATTAGACTAATTAGACTCTCGTCTGTCAGGTGGGTGGACCTGGACTGAGATCTATAGTTTGGAACCATCCAACTAATTATAATGAGCTTCGTTTGTATATTTGATATTGAAACTAAAAGCATTATCAGAAACCCAGCCATGATTTGGACAAGGCATGCATGAGAAGAAAGCCTTGTCACAATAAGGATATAATGGCGCTGTAAATTTTTACATTATTTTCCACTTCAAAAATGTTTAGATATTAATAGCCTACACATCTTTAATACAGCTATGTTTGCAAGATTCTCCCTTTAATTTCATTAAAGTCTGGCTTTGGATAATCCCTTTAACAGTCAACCTACTATTGGATAACTTAGTATTCTTTGAGCAGTTCTCCCTCATTTATATGTTGGGGCACAAATGCTAGTCCTAGCACTATCTACTGAAGCAGTTACTGAGGTGCTCAGGAGTTCCACTACAAGAAACTAATAATGTGCCACCTAAGTCAACCATCTCCATGAGATAACTGGTCAGTTACAAACATGCGTATCTTCCACTGTCTGACTCCAGATACATTTCTCTCATTTATCTTGGAGCACTTTATACTACCTGAACTTCTGTTTTCCGTATATATCTTTAGATATTTTATAAGGCTAAAGGTACATCTTCACTCTCATTAATATTTCCATAATCAATTATTATGTCTACAACTAAAGCAACCTATTCCTTACCATTATAACTAGAATTAAGTTATTCCAATGCCATTTCATATAGTGGCATTGCCACAAATCTGTGCCACCAGAGTCAGGACGACTTTCTAAGCGTTCTCTTCCGTGTAGACTTTAAATACCCTTCTGCTCGCATATTCATTCTCATCAGACTTTAATTTGTAACTTTAGAAATTGAACAAAGTATTCTAGAACATTGTTTTACCTTCATTCCAGCCAAGCCTGGATATCCCGGACGGCCTGGTGGGCATGCATTAGGGCACTGAAAATAAAATCACAGTTTTGATAAGTAACAAATTGAAAGAGAGGAGAACACGGCTACAACTGTTAATGCTTTTCACACAGAGCTCACCAGGGGATCTCCTTCGGGCAGAGCAACTGTCCCCTGTCGAAAACAAAAATAGACGTTTGCTGTAGTCAGTCAGAAACACATCACACCAGAAAACACAAGGAAATCAATTGTAATTGCAATACTGGAGAAAATAAAATGCCTTCAATGTTTCACATTATTAAAAAGTCTGAAGACTGTTCCTCTCCAGCCATTGGATATGATATCATAGTTTTGTGTATTAAAGCGCAGTCCACTGACTCAAATATTATTAACATAAAAGTTTAATTTTGGTGTTACAATTGGAAAAACTGTATTTATATGAATGGCATCCTGCTGTTTCTTTAATGTCTTATCTGCATGGGGAAAATACTCTTTAAGGCTGGGGCCACACGGGACGGAAACAACGCGATTTCCGCTGTGAGAAAAATTGCAGTGTTTTATACTCAGGGCAAAGTGGATGGGATTCTAGCGAATCCCATGCCCACTTTGCAGTAAAAACCACGAGGTGGACACGCTGCAATTTCCAAAACCAGTGCGGTTTTGGAAATCGCAGCATGTCAGTGATGCCTACGGAAACGCCGGTGGTTTCCCCATACCTATAATTGTAACATAAAGTCCGCAAAAGAAAAGTCTGCAAACTTTCTGTCTTAAGCACTGCATGAAGAACTGCAATGTGTTACTGGCGCTTTTATTTCCGCAGCACTTTTTTTTGCTTTAGGCTAAGGCCTCACGTTGTGGAAACACAGCTTTTTGTGTTGCAGATTTTGTTGTGGTTTTTTGAGCCAAGAAAGGCTACAAAAGGGATCAGAAATATATAAAAAGCTCTTATACTTCTCAATTCTGCTCAATCTAGTCCTGGCTTTGGCTCAAAAAACCACAACAAAATGTTCAACAAAAAAAAGCTGTTTTTCCGCAACGAGGCCTTAGCCTTACACTAAGAAAAACCCAGATAAAAAAAAAATGCTGTGGAAAGAAAATGTAGTGAAGGCTTTTTTCCACAGTGTTTTTCATTTCTTTTTTGTGGCGTTTTATCTTGTGTTTTTTTTCTTCCTCTATTAAATATATTAGAAAAACACTTGAATTCTCCAGCTAAAATTAAAATGTAGAGTATTTCTGCAGCTTTTCCACAGCTTTTTTCTGCAATGTGCAGATGAGACTGACCAGAATCTCATTCACTTTGCTGGTACTGTGTAACGCTGTGTTTTTTTTACACTGCATTTTTGCAGCAGCCAAAATGCTGCATTACCACAACATGGGGCCATAGTCTTTGGATATATCTGTAGGAACAAACTGGCCAACGGTGGAATATTTGCATATTCTACGCTTTGGGGTCACAAAGTTAGCTGCTACATCTTCACTAGTGTCTAACACTATGAGATGTATAGTAGAAACATAGTGCAAGAAACTTCACTAAACCCTTTCCACAGGCTTCTAATAAATCCACTAAAGTAAGTGCAGCCTGTCAGTTCTCTTTAACCAGATACTTTCAACCTTTGTAAAGCAAATGTTAGAAGTGGCAGGAAACCTCTGCAGAGTCTTACAGGTGTGGGACTGCCCCCTATTTGAAGTGTTTTGTAAGACAGTGGCCTTCAAGAAAGCACACTGTTAAATTTACCTGACAGAACCTATATGTGCTATGTGTAGCCCCTGCCTTATAGCTAAACCACAGGAAACCAATAATACCAAGGGGCGATAAACCTCCAGCAAATTTCCTGCGAAAGCACAATTATTACTTGAGCAACACATCCTAGTGAGTATAACTACCATCTACAATAAACCAGTTAATAATGGCCAAAAATAATTGAAAAAAAAATATTAACAATAATCAAGGCAATATATGTTTAGAAAAATATTCTGGTAATAAGCTATCATCTATCCATTGGATAGGTGATAAATGCAATGTCAGGGTGGTCGGTTGGGTTTCATGTCTCCTGATGGCCCAACAACAAGACTGGAAAATTGGTTAAAATGGAGATCATTCAAGTACTTTGCCACTCCATTTCACTTTGCCACTATTTCATGACAAATCTGATGAAAATTGTCCAGTCCAGTAAGGGCATAATGCAGTAACAGCAGGACTCCCCAATGATCTAGCAGTTATCACATACCCAGTGAATAGATAATAACTTGTTAGTAGCAGATTTTTGTAAGTTGTGGCCCTGTAGAACTCAAGGTCCCTCATGAAACAAATCACATTGGAGCTGCAAGTTCTAAACTTATAATGTTATCGTATTGTTTCCAATCATCCAAGTAACATTGTTTTAAGTTAAATACATGACTACTTACTGGTGGTCCTGGTGGCCCTGGTGGTCCTGGAGTTCCTCTTCCACCAGCATCACCCTAAATGAAACATAGAGTTCAGTACCATGTATAGTATTACAAAATGTAGTAAGGGGAATAATAAAAGAAGATAAAAGAACTTTCATTTTAAAAATTGTGTAAGTGGCTTAAAGAAGGGGTAATGGTTAGGCCTTTTGAGATACACCCTTCTTTGCAAAAAAAAATAATAATAATAAAAATTTAAAATAAATTGGTAGTTTTAAACAGTGGAAATTAAGAAGTTTCAGAAGAACGTAAAAATATAGTGGCGGCAGGACTTTCAACATTCATTTCATTTTCTATATATATAGTTGTGTACAATAAAGTAATAAAACTCAACATACTCTGACTAATCGAACTTATTTTGACAAAACTTCTGCACTTAAGAACTTACTGTGCAATTTTAAGCCCAGCATTATCACATACTGAATGAAAGACTAAATGAAAATTGCTTCTCTTGGGGAGATGAAAAATGCACATATAATTTAGAAATCAAATCTGTCAAGATTTGGATTTATTACAAAATATATTTGTGTGTGTCACAAAAATGCATTTTCAGTTCAAGAACAATTTGCGATTTTACTCTAGACAACCTCTAATTGAGAATGCATTAGAAGACAGTTTTAATTCAGTTTTTTTTCATGGCCAGCACCAGCAGAGGAGACCCTATTCAACAATGGCAGAGCATGTCAATGAGCAAAGCTCTGATTTCTAGTGTTTTCCAGCTAGTGTTTGGGGAAGTTGCATTCTGAAATGTTGCCTACTTGCAAAATAGTCAGTCTTTCTAGACACATTGATGTTCTCAGCCATGTTAAGTCTCAGTTTATATTGAACTATTTAATCAATAGCTCAATGCCGCATTGAAAATAACCTTTGTGGGCATTCAGGTTGTGCTTGTAATGTCAATAGGTTATATTTTCCAAGCAGACCACTTCATTAACAAGTGCATCAGCCCTGGCTTTTATTTTCCAACAATTACTCCCATGGCTACAGTATTTGTAGCTGAACCGTGATTGAATGCTCTTGTTAAAGTGATGTGCATAGAGATAAGCTAACCACAGAGAAGTAAGGGATGGTAAGTAAGTAATGGAACAACAAACTCTATTCTTCATGTTTACAAATAATGGAACTTTTTAATGTTCGCTTTTGGGCGCTTTAGTGGCTTTTACGGTTTTTTTAACACTGACAACAAGTAGCATTTATATGGCATATTCCCTGGGTCTTCAGTTACTACCATAAGTGTCCAGATTCCTAACTAAACTCTTATTTTGTGTTCTGATATGAATGTGGGATAGAATCATATAGAAGAGCAGAAGGGTAGTAAAAGTATTGCAGACTAAATCTACAATAGTGTTGAAAACAACATAAGTGATGTAGAGAAGGAATGATGTCATGCATAATGGGAAAAAGGATTGAGTATGCTACAAGGAGGTCATGATGTGCTGCAAAATAAAGTGGGAATTATGAGCTCTAATAGGAAGTGCTTGATGTGTAATGGACAATGGAAAACAACATGAAGTGTGTTTCTTCATTGCTATTTAATTCTGCATTCATTGTTTTGATTAGCCATTTTGTTAATGCCGTAGTTTTAATTGCTAATTTTTGATCATTTTACTCATAAAATCTTAGCAATTATTTTTAAAAACACTCGTAACCGTTTCTATGACAATGACAAACATTTCTAATGCGCTTTTCTCATTTGAAGAACTCAAAGTGCAGGGTAGTTAGTGGCTGCCGTACTGGCGCTCATCTCCAATATCCACAAGGGTCAATTGTTTTACAAGAAGCTAATTCAGCTGTTAATATATTTTTGGAATGTGGGAGGAAATCCACACAAACATGGGGAGAACATAGAATCTCCATGTAGATGTTACTCTTGGTTGGATTCAAACCAGGACATCAGTGGTGCAACACAACAGGGCTAACCACTGAACGACAGATATTATGTAAGATAGCTTTTAATTTACCTTACTTCAACTTTTGTGTCATTCCTGTCAAACTGTATCTAGGTCAACCCAGAAAGGCTGTGGTTTAGCTAATTTTACATGTTGTTTCTGTATTTGTTTTCTTTTCAGAGGGTGATAATGAAATCTGTCTAAATTGTGCTCAAGCAAGTTACATGACATTGCTTTGAAGCCACCTATTCTCTCCACAAGTGTTGGCTATCTAAAAAGTTTCACAAATCAATGATAACATTTTTTCATGACAATTAATCTTTGCTTTCCTAATAATGTGTCCACTCGGAAGTACATTTATGCTGTATTTTATGTTACAATACACATTTACTTTGTGTTGGGTTGAGGGTATGGAAAAAAATCGACCCAGGTTTCTTGAAAATCATATTACCACTGCTGAAGATCAAATGTGTTAGAAAGAAAATCTGTGAAATATTTTCTGACTTTCTTACCACTGGACCAGATCGACCCAACTCTCCTGGAAGTCCAGGGGGACCAGGTACTCCCTGTAATGGGAATTAGAAAAAGAGTTCCACAATATTGGTAGCCATTCAGACATAAGAATTCCTTTTAACAAAGAAATTTTAAAAAGTTTTATCTTTAACAATTTTACTAAGATTGACTTTATCAAGATATTTCTTCTGTTGTTCAACTGATATAAAAGACGGTACGTAATATTGTTTCAACGTTTTTGATAGCTACAGAAATACTGTATTTTAGTACACTGGCATTTCGCATTAAGTAGCACAATCACAATATGACTGCTGACTGTAAATAAAAAAGGCCAAAAATCTTTTGAGGCTGTATCAGATTTTTTTAAGGACCACTGATTATCAACAAAACATAACCATCAGGACTCGTTCTACACAGGCCGATTCAGAGTATTTGCATGAGGAACGATCGCTAAAGCAATTGTTCCCGGGGATGTACTTCCATTGTGTGTCGTGAGCACAGTCCTTATTACACAAAGCAATGTTCTCCCGCTGAACAATGACTTTCTGTCCTGCTGAAAGCAAACATTTGGCAGCCTTCATCAGGCTAAAATCTTATGCTGATTATCAGGAACCAGCAGTATTTCCCAATTATTGCCTTTGAATTCACATTTGTCTAATAGAGCCATCAGAGTGGCCCTACAACGTGTGCCCAATCCATGGCAAACACATATGGCTACACCTGTATTGATATTGTTTTTAATTCATATGCATTTACAGTAGCTGAGGTGCATTGTGTATAGGCATCTTCAGTGTCTAATTTTATTACAACAGCAAGTACACAATGAAATTACAGGGAGCAAATATTTTCATTTTTAACTATCACTGTACAGAATATCTTGGTGCTACATGACAAATTACTGAACTATGAATAGAACTCATTCTGGCAAAATATCATGCAGTAGAAAATCACCTACATTATCATCCTACATGAAAGTAGCACCAGAGCGTTGATGATGTATATACAGTCAGCAAAATGTACATGAAGTAGCAGTATTTTTAATCAACTCACAATGAATTGATAAAGTAATTGTATTCAAACTAAATTACTTAATGGTATACAATAATATATTACTTACAACATTATTTCTTGAACAAAATTCAGATTTGATATACTTACCCGTGGCCCTGAAACTCCTCCACCCTGAAAAGGGAAATGAAAATATGATTACATTGTTCTGTATGTGTGATTTCAAATTAAAGACAATTTAATGAAAACATTTTATTTATTCACTAAGGGGGAGTTCACACTACCTTTATAAATGTCCATTGCTGTCTTCCATCATTGGATGTCAGCAACAGCAATTAACGGTAGAGAACGGTAACAGACTGATTGCGTCTAGTCCCATTGCTACTAATGTGAACAACATAACAGAAGCTAGCTTCCATCATGTTTGTTTATCTTTTTAATGGAAGCTAAAGTCAAGCATGCAACATAATAAGTTGAGATCCTGGGAAGATGAGTAAAAAGAACCAAGAGTTATACTCACCTTGCCACACCTCTCCTGGGCATCCTTATGGTGTTTGACAGTCTCTGATATCCTCTTAAGGCCTATGGTGTCATGACACCTGTGAGTCTCACGTGCCCGGTGAATCCCAATCACAGGCCAAAAGAGGCCAGAAGATGATGCTAGAGACCACTGGATGCGCAGGAGAGGTGTGTATAAGTTTTTGTTATTTTTACTCTTCTTCCCTGGGTAGGTTTCTGTTGGAAAGGAGCCTGGCGGCATATGTATAAATCACATGACGCTGGGCCTCTCTCCATCATGTGGCTGGGCTCTATCTGGGCCCATCAGAGGATCTTCTGGTCCTCCAGTGGGCCAGTCTGACAACATAAATATGTATAGTATTTCTCCTGTTTATGTTAAAACATGTTTATGGAAAAGTAATAATCAAAAAATCAAAAATTTGTGGGTCATCTCCAATGCTAATGGACCACAGTATAGAAGTGAAATCCTTTATTGGTTGCCAATATATTTTTGATTTTCTAATTATTTGCTACATGAATATATTCTGTTATTGATTCAGACAGCAGACTGTGCAGTGATGGACTCATGATATACCAAACCTACAGCAATATTGTGCTTGCACAGAACATATTAACTAAGTGAGCAGATTACTGCTGTTTGTGTTTTTACATGATCCATACTGTTTACATTATGGAAAATTGTGTTTTTCTCTTTTTCTTCCAGTTATTATGGAAAAGTAAGTCAAAACTTTTACCAACATATCCATATACAGACTAGTGTTTTTTCAGGATATATTGTAGTTTTTATTGGTTACGTTTTATTGGTAATGTCACATGACTTCATCTGCCAATTTGCTAGGGTGGCAGCACTACTGCAGAATGCGACAACATTTCTAGCCACAAGCATGTTGTAAGAAACAGAAACCCATTTGAAAGTGACAATGACTACGTTCATAATATGTGGTCTGTATTAGAGCCTATTCCTCTGTAACACTTAACTTATAGTGATGCATTCCTCTGATGAACATGAATAGTAATGTCAATTATCTTTGGGTAAGTATAGAGGATAAAGATCTTTACAATGTAAAAAGGACTTCTCTGCTGCTTGTAATAAAGACTTATCTTCTTGTGTGTTGCTTGTTTCAATGTGGAATCTGAGTGTAAGGGTTAACATTCCACATTGCATTACTGGATGAGATAACAGTCAATCATCCAAACTAAAATGCACTAGCTTAATATGCTATCTCACCTTAATATTTCTAAAGCAATTACTTCACCAACTTAGTTTCTACAACAGCCCAAAATGGGTAAGACATACTTCATTTATTAAAATAATTTATAGTTCTGATCAGCATTATATATAACGTGACATTCACACTACATTTCACTTTCACTTAAAGTTCTAAACGAAGCAAAATGAAATTACAAGATGTAAGTAATCATCTATTGTCAAATGCGGACGCTAAAACTTCTACCTTTATCCAATTAAGCTAGATTTAGCAAATTAAAACAGAATGAAGTGGAACTGCAAAATCATCTTCTAAATGGAAATCTAGGTGGTTTCTCACCCTGACATATATGCATTTACAACCACCTCTCCATTTCCCTTATGGAGATGTGTGGGGCCCAGTGGTGAGACCCCCAACAATATTCTGTGGATATTAAATAAATATGTAAGATGAGAAAACCTCAGTATTGGGATATCCTAAATATAAGTTACCCCTGTTTATTCCCTAAATGTACATTACATTTTGGAGATGGATTTCTCTGAATAGATCATTGGATCCTATTTCGTTAGAACTCTGCGCTGTGTCATTCCATCATCATTAATATACTGACAACTGGGTACTAATGTTGTGTCTCTCCACAGTCTGACACTGTCTTGCTGCCAGTATTAGACTGTATGGGGAGTTAATAACTCCCAGTTGTCAATTTATTCACAAATATTCCTGAAGAGAAACAGAGGAATACAAGAATGAGTTCTAAAAAACCTATAATCTAAAAATGTTACTTTACGGTAAAGTTAATTGGACATGTTAGGAGACTTGGCAGGTCCTATTAAAACACTGCTGTATGTTAGAAGGGCTTCTCCAGCCATAGCTTACTTGACTATCTCCAGAGTTGTCCATTATCTAGCCATTCACTGTTGCTGGACAACTCCTTTATTATTATAGATGGAAGTAATTTACATAAAAATCTGAGAAATGTAATAAAAACATTGTTATTTTTATTCCCAGTTCTTACAAGATTCACTTTACATCCCACATTAAATAGGTTTAGTGAAGCTGAACTGTCAGATCAACAGAGTAAAATCTGTACATGCATTAAACAAGCTAGAAATGTTGGAAGATTGGAATTCTGAAGCCTGTAAATTTGTGACTGCAGCTCCGGACTATAATACAAGCCATCCATTTCACCTATGGTAACTATATATTGTTTTACATTGTTTTGTACATCTACGCCGATATATTATTACTATATGTGCTCAGGATCATTCACTGTAACTATATTTTTATTGTGTCCCAGGTTTTCTTAATGTTAAGTGGTTTCACCAATGGAACAGGAAAGATATTTTTATGAAGCTGTGAATTTTACTTACCGACAAACCACGAGAACCTGGCAATCCAGGCTCACCCTGAAAAAATAAAATGTATTAAGTTAAAGTGCGTATTAATGACTGGAAACAGAATTTTACAATATCCACAACAGCAATTATTGTGTGATGTATATTTTCTACCAGACTTGTTCAATTCATTAGCAGGAGGGTTGGAAATATAGAGAAGAAATCCATCACCAGCTTGCAGTCCACAGTGGATAGTTAAGTAAGCCTGCTGGCATCTGGCGAATGTGGAAATGTGAATGTATTACTGGAATGCAGTTTCTACTATAATTATATATCAGGATTTTACACTATGAATTGAATCCCAGCTAATTCCACTCATTCCAACTAACTCCATACTTACTACAGTTAGGAGTTTACACAGTGGGATAGTTTCACAGATAAAACCATTTCCACTATTGAACATGGCCCACCACTACTTTCTAAATGATGCTCATTGGTTGCTGGGCCTGCTGGTAAGCAATGAGTTCTCCTATCAATCATTGCTTATCAGCGGGGCCGAGGAAATCAGTGAGTACAGTTCTGTGTACTCCCAACTCCTAGGACTCCTCATTCCTTCTCTGTGTGCTAGCCTTGCTCTGATGTAGTGTGGAGTAGGGAAAGAAGTGGGGAGTCCTAAGAGCACTGGGTACTGAGATGCATACTCACTGTTCACTACCTGAGGCATGTCCTGTGTTGAGACTTGAGGAATTATACTATGTAGGAGCTGGGGGTATTATACTGTGTGGGAGCTGGGGGTATTATACTATGTGGGGGCTGGGGGAATTATACTGTGTGGGAACTGGGGGAATTATACTATGTGGGAGCTGGGGGTATTATACTATGTGGGAGCTGGGGGTATTATACTATGTGGGAGCTGGGGGTATTATACTATGTGGGGGCTGGGGGAAATATACTGTGTGGGAGCTGGGGGTATTATACTATGTGGGGACTGGGGGAATTATACTGTGTGGGAGCTGGGGGTATTATACTATGTGGGGGCTGGGGGAATTATACTGTGTGGGAGATGGGGGTATTATAGTGTTTGGGGGCTGGGGGATGAGCAGAACTATTATACTTTTGGGGGGAATAATAGGATATTTTACTGTGTGGGGGTCACTGAGGGCGACTATACTTTGCTGGTGGCACTTTGGAGAGTATTATATTGTGTGTGAGGAGATCCCCCTGTACACCCTCGACTTCTGTCAAGAAACTGTTAGGCCACTACCCTTCTTTTCCATATATGAGATACATATATATATATATAATTAAACCCATTTTTTATTGGGTTTGTATCATTGTCTTTCATCAATTTGTTACACATACAGTCATAATCATAGTAAGGCTCAGTTCCCATCAGTGCTAAAACTTAGTCTTTTCTGGATCTGTTACATGATATTATTGACTATTAATGGGATCCTTTGGATTTCTGTCATGGTGTTCATCATTTAATCCTAAATAATATGCTAAATGTGCTAGTTTTTCAGAAAAAAAAAAAGGAAATTCCTTCAAGAGAGCAATATAAGAGAAGAACCTCCAGAGTAATATGTATTATTTTCTACTTTTTATCACAAATAATCCTAGGCTTCTGATATACCCACCTTTTGACCTCTTGGTCCAGGAGGCCCAGAATTTCCTTCAGGTCCGGTCAGTCCCTGTAACAATCCATATTTCAGTTATTGTCTCCATCATTTGGACAATTTAAAAATCAGAGTAAAAATATAGCAATGGACATTATTAAAATATGGAACAAAGTGTTTAGGGAATGATGATCAGACAGATAAATAGATTTTAGCATTGCATTTTTCCATGACAACATTGACAAGTCTAGAAAGCAAAAGCTTACTACAGTCTGTCTATGCAAGGTAAACTTATACAATAATGTGCTTAAATGAGGTGTCATGTAAAGGCTCCATTAAAGAAATAAAAGTATGATAGAACAGCTCTATTAGTAGAGCTATATGATACTTATTTTCCAGATTGCTGACCTCAAAGTGTCAAAACCAATAACACCGTAAAAAAAGCAGATGAAAAGCATACACTGTACATCCAATAAAGAAAAATGCATATTCTTTATTTAGATAATAAACTGCAAATATGTACAGATACCAACCATGTTATGCAATAGCCCCCCTCAAGTACCCATGATATAGACCTACTGATATATTAATATAAATGGTACAACCCTGCATACAGTATGCAATAAAAATACACAAAACATCTCGATGCAGAATATCAAATTCTCTACACATATACAAAGGCCACATGCCAAACTATCAAGGTCCCATCATACAATCCTTATTATTGACCAGAAAGACTCAAAAACACTAACATGGGACACAGTGAGGCATTTAAGGGATGTTAACACATAGGAATTTGGTCAATCATTTAAAATTCTACTACAATAATATAAAATAGACATTGGAAGTTTTTGATTTTTTTTTTTTTTGTTTAAAGCTTTAAAAAGCTCCACAATCTCGATTGAATTCAGCAGGATTTTCGAATGCAACCAACCCAAAGAACAGATAAGGTGCTCCTTTTTTCTGCTAGCTAAAAAAAAAATCATCAAAAAAAAAAATGTCTGCCTCTGACAACCATTAAAATAAATGGCAGGCAGACTTTGAGTTTGGTTTTAAGGCTGCAGCAAAAAAAGCACTGCAGGAAAATAGCACGCATCGTGGTTTTTCCCGCAGAAGAAACCTATCAACTTCCATTATACCTATAGGTAAACCATTGGCGTTTCCATATGTATAATTGACATGCTGCAATTTCCAAAACCACAACGGATTTGGAAATCTCAGTATGTCCACTGCAGGTATTTTTCCACAATGTGTGGATGGGAGTCGCTAGAATCCACTTTGCAGGGACTGTAAAGCGCTGCGGTCTTTGCTGTGTGAACAAACCCTAAGGGCTAGTTCACACGGTGTCAGAATCTGTGTGTTAGAACCTGTGTTTCATCATCATGTGAAGATGCTGTTCCAAGGATCTCCACTGGTGGCCGCTATTCAAATGTCATTACTACTCCCACCACTGGAGGCTGCTGTTCCCTGACTCTTGCCCACAGTTAATATGGCGAGTATTGCTTCATGACCATGGCCATCTTGTTTCCTGTTGGCGGCCATCTTGTTTCCTGTTTGGCCCTATATATAGCCAGAGCATATTATAAACAATGCTTGAGTATTGTGTTTGTTCCCAGTCCTCTAGCTCTGAGGTATTCTTGCTCAGTATACCTTGGCTTCTCCTGCTTACCCGCTCCGTGTACTGACTCCTGGCTTCTCCTGCTTACCCGCTCCGTGTATCGACTCCTGGCTTCATCTGACTACCCGCCCCGTGTACCGACTCCTGGCTTCACCCGACTACCCGCTCTGTGTACCGACTCCTGGCTTCATCTGACTACCCGCTCCGTGTACCGACTCCTGGCTTCACCCGACTACCCGCTCTGTGCACCAACCTCTGGCTATCCATCGACCAAGTCTCCTACTCCGCTGTGTCTGCCGTCCTTCCTGGCTATTGGATTCCAGCTGTATCACCAGTATCGTAACAGGATACTCAAGCCTTAATAATGGAATCCGCCGGGATTAAGAGTCTGGAGGACCGTGTGAACCAGATGCACGGTACACTGTCCAAGCTTCATAGTGAGGTGCGTGACTTCAAGACTAAACATACGGCCTTGGAAAATCAGACTACACACCACATTCAAGTTTATGGACAAGCCATCCAAAACTTGCAGGAATTGGTACGTGATCTAACTGACCGCGTGGTCAAACTGGAGTCCCAAGAGCGTGGTGGAACAGCATCTGCCCTTCCCACTCTGCCACTTCCACCCTTTAGGTTTGGTGGGGACCGAGATAAATTTCGAGGATTCCTCAATCAGTGCCAACTCTTTTTTGAAGCTCATCCCATGCATTACCCCACAGACCGATCCAAGGTTTTGTGCGTCATCATGCTCCTGACACATAAGGCATTAGCCTGGGCTAGCCCTTTCATCGAGACAAACGATGTTCGGCTGAATAATTTAAAAGACTTCCTGGCAGCTATGAGTGAAGTGTTTGACGACCCCAACCGAGTGGCTACAGCAGAGGCGACTTTACTAGCACTACGCCAGGGCAAACGCTCAGTAGCTGAATATGCCTTGGAATTCAGGAGGTGGGTAATTGACACTAAATGGAATGATGCTGCTAAGCTTACAATCTTCAGAAATGGACTTTCTGGGACAATAAAGGATGAGTTGGCACGTGCTGAAGCCCCCACTGAGGTGGATAAATTCGTACAACACTGTATCCGGATTGACACTAGATTGGCTGAACGTAAACAGGAGAGATGGGGCTCCTTGTGGTTCCGTAATAATAACAGCTATACTTCTGTTTCAGCTCCAGCTACCAGAGACTCCCAGGAGAAAGGGTACCAGGAATCCGGAGTAGAGCTGATGCAAGTAGACAGCATGCAGAGACGTGAAAATGCTGAAAGAAGAGAACGTAGGCTTCGAGAGAATCAATGTTTCTATTGTGGAAAGAATGATCACTTCCTCATTAATTGTCCCCACCGGGGGCGCAAGACTGTTGCCGCTATGGTCGAACCAGAATTTTCAGATGAGGAATCTGTGTGCTCTGAACATGTTTCACCTGTGGTTGCAGTTACCCGCTCCATCGCACCTGGTATAGGAAAGGAGAACAAGGACTCCCACTGTGTTATATCTGTAAAATTCCTAGCCAACTCCCAGTGGATATCCACACAAGCTATGGTCGATTCTGGAGCTAACGGTAACTTTATGGACATTGACTTTGCCAGAAGACATGGGGTGAAACTGCAAAAAAGGCGGTCTCCTATCGTTATGGAAACTGTGGATGGGTCTCCACTGAACTCAGGACCAGTTGATCATGAGACCGAACCCCTGGAGATGGTCATGGAGCTTAATCACCATGAGGTCCTATCTTTCCTTCTAATTTCATCTCCACACTTCCCTATTATTTTGGGATTGCCATGGCTGCGTACACAGAACCCTATAATTGATTGGGAGACTAAGAAAATATCCTTCCCATCTGAGTCTTTACAACAGGAGTGTTTTTCGGAACAACCCCAGAGCAAGCCAGAGGAGAATCCTCAATCAACTACAGGATTGCCATCCATATATGCAGAATTCGCTGATGTCTGCGATAAGAAGAATGCTGACAAACTCCCGCCACACCGCGATTATGACTGTCCGGTGGAGTTGTTACCAGGTGCGGCTATACCTTTTGGAACCATCTATCCTTTAGCCAAACCAGAACTGAAGTCTCTCAAGGAATACATTGATGAGAATTTGGCAAAGGGATTTATTCGTCCATCTTCATCACCAGCAGGCGCACCCATATTTTTTGTTAAAAAGAAGGATGGTTCCCTTAGACCATGCATCGACTACAGGGAGCTGAATAAAATTACCATTAAGAACCGTTATCCCCTCCCATTGATTCCTGAGTTGCTGGAGAGAGTCCATCAGGCAAAAATATTCACAAAGCTAGACCTCCGAGGAGCCTATAATCTTATTCGTATTAGACCAGGGGATGAATGGAAGACAGCGTTTAGATCACGATATGGGCATTTTGAATACATGGTCATGCCCTTTGGTCTTTGTAATGCACCGGCAACCTTCCAACACTTTGTCAATGACCTTTTCAGAGATTTACTAGACTTATTTGTTGTCATCTACCTTGATGATATTCTAATTTTTTCCAACACGTTAGAAGAACATCAAAATCACGTGAAGACCGTGCTGAAACGTTTGAGGGACAACCAACTCTGCATCAAGCTAGAGAAGTGCGAATTCCATCAAAGGGAAATACAGTTTCTGGGTTATGTAATCTCTCCTTCAGGATTATGCATGGACACTAGTAAAGTTCAAGCAATCATGGACTGGCCCATTCCCAAAAATGTGAAGGAGGTGCAACGGTTTGTGGGATTCGCCAATTTTTATAGACGTTTTATCAAACATTTTTCGGAGATAATTGCACCAATTACCCGATTAACAAAGAAGGGAGCAGCCTTCGTCTGGTCCACACAGGCACAAGAAGCTTTCTCTCAGCTAAAGACAAAATTTACAACAGCTCCCATACTGATACATCCTGATCCGGAACGTGCATTCATTGTCGAAGTGGATGCCTCGGATTGTGCAATTGGAGCCATTTTGTCACAAAGAGTTGGGGAAAAAGACATGCTACACCCTTGTGCCTACTTCTCAAGACGCCTGACCTCATCAGAAAAGAATTATGATGTAGGAAACAAGGAGCTCCTAGCGATCGTAGCCGCTTTCAAAGAATGGAGACATCATTTACAGGGCGCAACACAGCAAATAGTGGTCTTAACTGACCATCGCAATTTAGAATTTGTCAGATCTGCCAAATGTCTGTGTCCTCGTCAAGCCCGATGGAGCTTGTTCCTGAATCAGTTTAATTTCTTAATTTCCTACAGGCCTGGTTCTCGGAATGGTAAGGCCGACGCCTTATCTAGAATGTTTTCCACTGAATCCTCTCCTGCAGAGCCACCAAAGACTATCCTCCCTGAATCAAGATTCTTTGGGGTGATCCATAACACAGACCTGCTGGGGAAGATAAGAGAAGCCTATACAAGTGACCCAGTCTTGGCACATCCCCCCAATGATTTATCATTAGTCTTCAAGAACAAGGTGTGGATCCATGAGGACCGTCTCTATGTTCCTGAAGCAGTACGACTAGAAGTCTTAAAACTAATTCACGACTCCAAGATAGGGGGTCATAAGGGAGTGCAGAAGACACAAGAATTCCTATCCCGCTTCTTTTGGTGGCCTGATCATCTCAGGGATGTGAAGAAATATGTGACATCTTGCAGTACCTGTGCAATGAATAAGATTCCACGCTTTTCACCTATGGGGTTGTTGCAGCCCTTACCAATTCCATCTCGCCCCTGGGGATCAATTTCTATGGACTTTATCGTTGATCTGCCAGTTTCGAAGGGGAAGAATACCATTCTGGTGGTGGTGGATCGTCTCACTAAGGCTGCACATTTTGTCCCTTGTTCTGGATTACCTTCAGCTGAGGAGACAGCTGATCTTGTGATTCACAATATTTTTCGGCTTCATGGAGTGCCTGATAAGGTTGTCTCAGATCGTGGAGTACAATTTACCTCAAGATTCTGGCGAAGTTTTTGTACGGCATTAAATATCGATATTAATCTATCATCTGCCTTCCACCCTCAGTCTAATGGACAAACAGAGCGCACCAATCAGACCTTGGAACAATACCTACGATGTTATACATGTCATCTGCAGGACGATTGGTTCGATTTACTTCCTGTGGCAGAATTCTCGTACAACAACTCACAGCATGCATCAACGAAACAAACTCCATTTTTTGCAAATCTAGGTTACCACCCCAATATTCTTCCTAACTTTCCGATAGAAACCTTCATTCCTGCAGTCACCGATAGAATCCAAGCATTACAGCAAAATCTCAAGATGTTAAAAGAGACTCTGAAACTTGCTCAAGAGAAGTATAAGAAGACAGCTGATAGATTACGCAGACCTTCTCCGACCTTCCAGATAGGGGATGAAGTTTGGCTGTCTACTAAAAACTTAAAGCTCAATGTACCATCAGTAAAACTGGGACAGAAGTTTATCGGTCCTTTTAAGATAACAACACAAGTAGGCTCTGTGGCTTTCCGTCTCCAACTCCCCAGGACAATGAAGATACATCCAGTATTTCATGTTTCACTATTGAAACCAGTTGTTCCTAACCCTTTTCCAGGTCGTCTGTTGCCTCCTCCGGGTCCCATTAAAGTTGCTGGAGAAGAACACTACGTGGTTGAGAGAATCCTGGATTCTAGGATCTTCAGAAACCGTCTGCAATATTTAATACAGTGGCAGGGATACGGTCCTTCAGAAAATTCATGGGAGCCCATCAGCAACATCAATGCTCCTCGTTTGATTAGAGAATTCCACCAAAGATATCCAGACAAGCCAGGTCAAACAGCGTCCAGAGGCCGCTGTTAAAGGAGGGAGTAATGTCAGAATCTGTGTGTTAGAACCTGTGTTTCATCATCATGTGAAGATGCTGTTCCAAGGATCTCCACTGGTGGCCGCTATTCAAATGTCATTACTACTCCCACCACTGGAGGCTGCTGTTCCCTGACTCTTGCCCACAGTTAATATGGCGAGTATTGCTTCATGACCATGGCCATCTTGTTTCCTGTTGGCGGCCATCTTGTTTCCTGTTTGGCCCTATATATAGCCAGAGCATATTATAAACAATGCTTGAGTATTGTGTTTGTTCCCAGTCCTCTAGCTCTGAGGTATTCTTGCTCAGTATACCTTGGCTTCTCCTGCTTACCCGCTCCGTGTACTGACTCCTGGCTTCTCCTGCTTACCCGCTCCGTGTATCGACTCCTGGCTTCATCTGACTACCCGCCCCGTGTACCGACTCCTGGCTTCACCCGACTACCCGCTCTGTGTACCGACTCCTGGCTTCATCTGACTACCCGCTCCGTGTACCGACTCCTGGCTTCACCCGACTACCCGCTCTGTGCACCAACCTCTGGCTATCCATCGACCAAGTCTCCTACTCCGCTGTGTCTGCCGTCCTTCCTGGCTATTGGATTCCAGCTGTATCACCAGTATCGTAACACACGGGCACAGAGGGGGCGGATTATGGCACGTAATCCACGTCATAATCCGCCCCCTCACAATGATGGTCTATGGAGACCACCAGGCTTCTTTTTTCCGTGAGCGGCAAGTTGCCGCTCAGGGAAAAAAGAAGCGAGCTGCCCTTTCTTCAGGCGGATTCCGTGGCTCGTTGAGCTGCAGCATCCGCCTCGCGGCAGCAACCTCTGAAGTCGGCCCATTCATTTGAGCCTACTCCGGAAGGGGAAGGAGCGACTGTCGGAAGCCGCTACAGTCATGGCAGGGGGGTTTTGGCCCGAGAGTGACATGGCTCCCCGCGTCACTCTTGGTGCCAAAATCCGCCTTTACGCTCCTTGTGTGAACTCACCCTAATACTCCCCTTATGTCTTTTAAAACCTATTCCTGCACCTTACAATATCTACAAAAGTATTGTAACCACTCAGCATAATGTTATGACCTTTAAATATTGAAAAAGTGCCTCCTGGAGGTAAAAGCATTCACAATTCTGACATTTCATGAAAGATGATACCGTGTTTTATTGTAAAAAATGAGTTCAGAGGTAAAAGTAAGGGCCTTCAAATAATTGTGAGCTAGGTAAAGTGTAATGCACATAGTAAAATGACACATTTAAAAGACCTAAATGTCAGTAATGCACAGAGATTCCGATTCCTATTATACAGTCCTCTCTTCACACTGGGAAAGACATGTTTATACTAACAGAGTCTGGAAATTGATGTGGGCTTTGATATCGCAAGGTCTTCCAAGAAAACTTTCCCCACCTCTTACATTGTATGTATTATTTCTCTACCTACTGGTTAAAATAAATTGTTAACATTAAGTTTAAATTGTAAGTATAGGTTGTAGAACAACATACTTTGGAATAATACAATATCATATCTCACCACCTACAAATTATAGCAGTAATGATAAGACAGATACAGGATTAATAAGTCTGCCCCATATTCTCCATACGCTTATGTTTTTGACTACTGATAACATGTTGCTGTTTTGTCTTAAAAAGGAAAGAATACTAAAGTCTGGTGGTATGTGACTCCATGATGTTAGTATCTTGAACTTGGGTTTTTGTTTGTAACTTTTCGATTTACTCCTGTTGTTGTGGCTGTTTCACATTTGGGGTTGTTTCACCCTTTATTACAACAGTAGTATGTGTGTCCCTTCATTGTAATATATACAGGTTACTTTAACCCTTCATTTTATTTCTACATTTGTCACTACTTAGAGATGAGCGAGTACTGTTCGGATCAGCCGATCCGAACAGCACGCTCGCATAGAAATGAATGGACGTAGCTGGCACGCAGGGGGTTAAGCAGCCGGCCGCCGTCAAATCGGAAGTACCAGGTGCATCCATTCATTTCTATGGAGCGTGCTGTTTGGATCGGCTGATCCGAACAGTACTTGCTCATCTCTACTACTTACCACAAGTTTTACCATTGAAGTATTGGTCCCCTGTCTTATGTGTTGTATAATGTAACTATTTTTATGTGCATTTATAATAAAGATTGCTTATTTTATTAGTGTTGCTTCTGTCTCCTTGACATTGATACATACTACATCTAGCAAGCTGCACAGTTCTATTCACTGAGCCCTTCTGATGATTCAGTGCCCCAACTTCTCTTCAACCTCTCCTGAACATTTTCTAAACTGATCTATTACCAAATCACATTAAAAAAGCTGTGTTGTATCCAAAAATGCATCTGTATGAATAAAAAAAAAAAAGTTTCCAAAACAATTACAGGTGTATTCCGGTGACAAGAAGTAACTTCCTGTGTACTCGGAGTCTAATGGTTGGGACTCCCACTGATCATGAGAACTGGGGTGTTTCTATATACAGTATGATCCGTTTAAATGGGAACCACCAGAAATAACCATAATACAGCGCTTGACTATCTCCAGTGGTTCCCAATGAGATGAATGCCACTTCATACAAACTCTCTGTTCTCTTTGTCCTCATGAAGAGTGGGGGTCTCAACAGCCAGACCTCTGCAATCAGAAAGTCTCCAACTATCCTTCAGATAAAGGGTAACTTCTATTTATTAGACTATCCCCTTAAATGGGTCTAAGTCTTATGAAAAGAGTTACTTATTATTTCAGCCAGCTGGTTACTGTACATATGTCCAAGATCTTGCACTGCATACGTGTGAAGAGAAGTGCCACTTGAAACTTCTAGGCCCGATGGAAACTCTGTAATGGGGCCTACCTTGTGTCTCTTAGAATAATCATAAATTTTATGTAGAGAGGGACTTTTAGGGTTCCCTCAGGGTCCAGGGCCTAGAAGCAACCACTATCTCTGCATTCCCTATAGCCACGTATCTGCGTGTGAATAGAATTTCTATTTGTTAGCTACATTAGTATAAAAATACACTATATTACCATACCTCCCAACTGTCCCGAACTCTGTGGGACGGTCACGGATTGTGGGTCATATCCCGCAGTCCCGGTCAGCAGGAGGTATGTCCTGGATTCAACTCATCTGTGTTCGGAGGACGCATATGACTTGACTTCAATAGCGAACGAAGCAGAGCTATCTGCGGACAGCTCCTGCTTCTCTGTTCTGTTCCCTGTGCACTACGGCCCCAGGTTGCTGTAGGTGCAATGTGATGACGTCACTCACATCATGCATATAGCTCCTAGAAAGCTCCAGGAGAAGAGACTGCCAACACAGTGGCAGGGGAGCGAGGAGAGGTGAGTATCAGTGTTGTTTATGTTAAACTGTGGGGGCAAATTAAGGGGAACATGAAACTAGGGGCAAATTAAGGGGGCACATTAAACTGGAGGCTGATGAAGGGGGGTATGAAACTGGAGGCAGGTGAAGGGGGGACATGAAACTGGGGGCAAGCATAGGGTGGACATGAAAATGGGGACAGATGTAGGGAGGCATGAAACTGGTCTGCAGTGATGAAGGGGGAACATTAAACTGGCAACAGATGAAGGGGGGGCATTAAACTGGTGGCAAATGGAGGGGTGGGGACATTAAACAGGGGGAGATTAAGAGGGGCATTAAATTGAGGATAGCTGGAGGGGGACATTAAAAAATGGGGGTCACTGGATGGAGACATTAAGCTGGGGGCAATTTGAAAGGGACAGTAAACTGGAGGCAACATGTCCACCTCTAGTTGCCCCCAGTTTAATGTTACCCTCCAGCTATTCCTACAGTTTAGTGTCCCTTTATAATGTTAGGTTGACTGTAGGAGCATTATACTGTGTGGGAGCACAAAGAAAAATGGATTAGAATGGGCGGAGCCAACATAGAAGTGGGTGGAGCTACAATTGCCACGGCGCACATTTTGTCCCTCTTTCTGTTCTTTGAAGGTTGGGAGTTACGTATTACAAATGTAACATTTAGTAAGCATAGAGAAGTTTACTATATAGGTTGCATTTGTACAGATTTACAATATTTTTACCACTAAAATACTAGGGCTTTAGGTAAAATACCAGAGAGCATTTTGCCAGAAGCCAGTTGGACATCTATAATGCAGAAGATGTTAACATGAAATAATCATATTAAACTGACTGAATATTTCTATGATAAAATCCAATAGTTTACAGTAAGAGAGTATTAATCAACATGTCCAGAAAATATGGACAGAATTAGCTGAAATGTCAGCCGCATACGGAACTGCTGGTGTGGATTTTCTGGATTTTCTACAGTAACCCAAGGTCATCAGGCACACTTTAAAAATAACTCACGAGTAAGAGAACTTGGCTAAAAAAAATAACAAATATCACTGTTGTCTAAAAACTGAAATATATATAATCTAGATGAGTAACAGGAAGAGTCTCAAAAGACCAGTTACCAAGCTCAAGACCATGACAAACCAGACAAGAAGAGAACGACACAACCTGAGTGCCATCTAATGGGCAACCGCAGCACTACATGTACATAGAGTAATAAAAAATGACATGCACTGTAAAGTACACAGTAAAACAGTAAATGCATCAACTACATCATTTAGTCATCTCTGTTATCTTCACGCACAAATCTCTGTACACATCTGTAACCTGGTAATCTGCAAACCTGCCTCAAAAATATCTCCAACCACAGGGACAAAAGTGATTTTCAATTGTAAAAACATTCAGAAACAAATCCGCAGAGACTGAATTGGATGTGTCACCACTCTTGAAGAAAATACCTATTCATCAAATAAGAATTCTGGAGCATATTTTCGAATAACCTTGCATTGTGGTAATCCTCTGATATTCCTCTTGGAAATGTATGAATAAATGGGATATTTCAAAAAGGAGCAAATGGACACAGAACAAATACGGTATACAAGAACTATCAAAATTGGACAAGTATGGCCGTTTTTCAAAAATATAAGGTCCATTAATAGCAGAACGGTAATGCGAATAAGATCTAACACTGTTAAAATCAAGTGCACAAACTGTCAGAGTGTTTAGGGACACAATCCTACATTGTAACACCCATTTGTCACAATACATACTTCTAATGAAAATTAATTTTATGTATCGAAGAATATAAAGATTTCCTAAAATAGACATGACAGGAGAGATAACAGGTTGCCTTTATGACATTTATTTCAATATCATACATAAAAGGGGAACAAAACCAATCTCTACCTAACCTATTCCTGTATCAATATGATGGTCTAATATGAGACTCAGTAATACATCGTGTGAACCCGGCCTTAGGCTTATTACGTCCCTGATGAAATCCCCTTGTGATCATGTTTGCCTGAGCGTCGATTGTAAGAATGCAGTAGTGTAGAATCCAATCTGTCCTATTTGTTTAGTTTACTAGCTTGTATCCTTAGCAGATTTAGCTATTGCAGGAACCATATGGCTTTACTTAGTAACTGCAGCTGTTAAAACACGAACATATACAAAGCGGCAGCACCAAGTTTATGGTAAAGTGTGTTGTGCTACCCTTGGCATTCTGCAGGACTGTATGTAATTCTACATTTACATTAGGTTACATGACCAGTTGAGCTCTGCTATATCTGTACATGCAGCATAAGATTTGAAAAGCTGTGTTTCTTTATTTCACCTCTTTTCTGCATTGCTAAAATAACAATGGCAAAGAGAAAAAATCTGCTCATTTTATCATCCCCTCCTGTTGTTTGTAGGCAACTACAGAATGTCCCTTCTGGAAGGTTGGGAAACACCTGTAGATGGCACAAGCAAAACTAAACCCTGCCCCCTGTAGATAATTACCACCTCTTTGTAAACCATGGAGAATTCTATAGTGGTAACGGCTTCTCTGGTAGATTTGTACATGACTGTTTCAGAAGATAGCAGAAAAGTCCAATGCTACATATAAGTATCAGTGAATATATATTTGCTTTCTATGTTTATTTTACTTTACTCAATCTTTTCTAGGTAGAGCATTCCTTTAAGGCCTCCTACACATGACTGTGCAGTGTACGAGTCAGTAAAAACACCACAGATGACACACAGATTGGTATCCGTATGTCATCCGTGCTTTTCACTAACCCATACATTGAATTGATTGGACCGAGCCCCAAATACAGACAGGTGCTCCATATTGAGACTCTTCACTATGGCCCAGACACACAGTTGCAAATACTACAGCTACTACAATACTACATAAAAATTAATGTGTCTGTACTTTAATCCACAACTGTGAATCAAAAGTACGGTCGTGTGAAAGAGGGTTTAGGGTTTGTTTATTGCGATCATCTTCAGTCTGGGATCCTATTATGCCTTCAGTATGTTTGCATGTACATTACAAAACTTAGTACACAATTTAAATACTTTAAGTATAAGTCACTAAGCAATACGCTTAGGCTATGTTCACACAGCAGAAAATGAAGAGGAATTCCTCTTCATTTTTCCGCCGCCAGCATTTTCAACTGTGGTTACCCATGACCGGATGCTGATGCAATGTTTCGTCATTCCATTGCAGAAGAATGGGAGTAATCAGCAGGGAGTCTCAAACCGCGGACTCTGTGGCTGAATCAGCTGCGGAATAAGCAGCAAGATCAAGAAGGATCCAGGTGGAATCTGCCCCGGATTCAGTGGCAAAACCAACCCCCAAATTCGTGGCAACTTCCGCCATGTATGCTTAGGATTGTGATCTGAAAACCATATATACAAATGAACTTTTTTAGGAGATATTTTTGGTAGTGTGGGATAATGCATTTTTAGGTTTTTGACTATTTAAAGGAACATTCCAGAAAAAACTAATATACCGTGCAGGCCTGAGGAGACCGTATATGACAGTCTTTGCTGTTGTTGTAAATCTTTGTACCAACCATTTTAGAAGAATGAATAACACAGTGTATCACACATTTTGTCTGGAGAGTGTCTTTAAGAACTAGGGAACTATTTTTTTTTCTCCAGGTATGTGTACATTGTGATGAAGTGACTGATCTTGATATTATCTGCTATATATCAAAATTTGTTTAAGCTCCCATACTCAGAAATTGAAAGTTAGTCGAACCAGTTGGTGCAATCGGCTGACTTAGGGTCCATTCACATGGAGGAAAATGGTGCCTTATTTGGCATTGAATTTTCAGCACTGAAAAAAAAGCCTCCCATTGACTTCTATGGGTTCTGCTAACTTTTTTTTTTCACTAGCGGAATTTTCCGCTAGCCATTTTCCTCCATGTGAATGGACCCAAACTTACTGTATGTATATGGGCTGACCCTCCACCGGCAGATGATGTTAAGGAAAAGAAGGATTGGCCATGTTAAATTTCAACATGCCCAATCCTTTATTCATATGGGAGATAAGTTACCACAGGTGTCTGGAAGTGACGTTTTCCACTGTCTGGTTAAAAACACATGCATGCTCATCCAAACCGTGTGTGCATGACTGCCTTTAGTATTTGCTAACTGGATGTTAGTAGCGACAACTTATTACATAATTGAAACAATTAGTGAGGGGAAATTATTAAGACTGGTCTTTCCAGACACCCCAGAATTAGAGTCCATTCACACGGAGGATAATGGCGCTGAATTTGGTGTGGAATTTCAGCACTGAAGAAAAAAGCCTCCCATTGACTTCAAAGGCTTCCTTTTTCTGCTTGCAGAAAAAGGAACCCATTGAAGTCAATCGGATGGTTTTTTTCAGTGCTAAAATTCCACACCAAATTCCTCACCATTTTCCTTCGTGTGAATGAACCCTTACTAAAAGGATTTGGCCTCTTAATTTTTGCCCATATAGGTGCACTTGAATAATTTTCATCAGCAAGTAGATTTCTGGTATAACTCACTCCAGGTTTATCGGGAGAATTGCAGTATTCTATTACTGAATATGGAAAAGTGAACAAATAGTGCAAATGCATTCTCTGCGTGTGGCAGTCTTTATTAAACATCAAAGAATGGGAACAATGTGGCCCACAACAGGTAACAGGAAATCACAAACCCCAAAAGGCTAAAGTGCACTTATTAGAATTGACAAGGCCAGGGTCATTCTCTGAGCCCGCAGCGCACAGTGCTACAACATGCTGGGAATTTTAATTGTGTTCTACATCATTCTGGTAAATGGATTCGCACTATGTATCATCTTCAAGTCCAAATTTTAGTTAGTGACACAAAATCTGTCCTTTTTATGAGCTTTCTATTCTTAGCTGCTATTCCTTCGGTATATGAAAACTGAATGTGTTAAATGCAGGCAAATGGTGAAATCCAGATTATATATGACACCTGCACATTTATATAGATCAATTTTATAACTCATTCAGGCCAGGGCCCTACGCTGCAAATACGCGGTGTTTACGGTGCACCAGAAAACACCGCATATTACAGTACCTGCGTCTTTGTAAATCCCAGCATGCCATATACCTACAGAAACGCTAGCGTTTCCCATATAGGTATAATAGGGACAGAAAGTCCAGAAAGGAAAACGGTAGACTTTTTGTGAAAAGCGCTGTGGAAATGCATTACACTTTCTGTCCCTATTATACGTATATAGAAAACACCAGCGTTTCAGCAGCTATAACACAATGGTTTTTGAAAACACAGCTTTTCCGCTGCAGATTTTTTCCTGCATTGTGTGGATGGGATTAGCCAGAATCTCATCCACTTTACAGTGACTATAGTACGCTGTGGTTTCACAGCATGGGCCCCAGCCTAGAGAAACATCTTCCGTGCAGTCCATGAAATACACATGAGGTAGGAAAAAAGGGATTTATTTATAGCTCCCCAACATGTGTTAATATCACAGCAGTAAGACAATGTGTCTGTAAAGCATGGAGGATTCGTATACTATCAACCATGTGTATACAGTATATGTAATTGTAATAATTACAGCCAGCCTGAAGGCCTCTATAAAGTCACTCGATCACAGCTATATGACAAACATACAATTCCATCAGAGCAAAAACCGTGTTAAGCAGGAAGCTATGTGACTTCTCAAATAAAGTCACAGGGTAGAGAAATGTCGGCTGTGATATGGAGAACACTGTCATAACATATGTTAATGTCTGATGTATGAGACAGGATTTGTAATACATCCGAATGTGCATGGCCAGGCAGCTGTCATTCTACTAATGGATAATCACACAGCACGTAACATAACATGCTGATACTACCTGCAGGCATTAGCTCTTGTCTGCTTCCTAGAAAGCTGTGTGACAAGTAATATGGCCACCAGTATGACTAGGCCTGGGGTTGTCACACAGCTTTCCAAAAGTAAAAATCTACTAATTTATAAAGTAAATATCCCCTTATGTCTGTTTGCTCAGATAAAGCAGCGATGCCATTCAGGAGTGTGTAAGGGCTGCAGTGTTGGCCATATCAGTTGCTACACAACTTTCCCAATATCAGATGAATAGAATTTGCACTAACTTGACAGATGAAAATAACTCAAAAACACACTTATCCTCATTACAAACTACAAAATCATGACTTTATACCAGTGGATCAGATGCTTATAACAACTATTTCCAGATTTTATAAATACACTATTATACTTGGAAGCAAAACTGTGTTTCAGCAAAGTGTAGTCAAACCACTAAGAACAGACGTAACAACAGATTGCAAGTGAGCAGAGTTTGCGTCTGCATTGTTTGTGCCAAATGACAAACTCAGCTTTACTGCATCTGACAAATTCAACTCCATATGTGCTACATAATATCCAAGATACTATATGGATTCTGCAATATTAATAACTGGCCATTTACTTCAATTAGAAGTACAAGTGAAGACTGGGATTGCTTAGTGAATGGTTCTCACACACAGCCTACTGTGATATCTGAGCCACAGTCATCTTCTCCAACGCTGGTCTATGTGCAGACAACAAGCCCTCTATCCAGACACGACTTAGAGGAGACGTCTGCAGGGACCTCCCACCCCCTCGGCATCTCTAAAAACACCTTGTAGCACTTATTATACTCACATCGGCTCCTGGCTCTCCTGGTAACCCGGGAGATCCTGGTTTGCCTGGATCCCCATCAGGACCCTGATAAGAGAAAATATCACAATCAGTAATGAGAAAAGACAAAGAGAACCCAACAGTCTGGAGGATAAGGGAAACTTACCGGCTTGCCTGGAGGACCATCTGGACCCCTGTCCCCCTGTTATAGAAGAAGTACAGACAATTCAGCTCTATTGACAAATCACAATTACACTTAACACATGGGTGACAATAGATCACATGGTAGAAAGGACCTGAACTAAGGATACATATAAAGTTAGTAATGTATATAGTCCAGACAATATCAGTGCAGCCTATACTTACATCAATGCCATCTATGCCAGGAACTCCGGATGGCCCGGGTGGTCCCACTGGTCCAGGGGGTCCTGGGGGTCCTCTCTGATAAAACATTAGGGTAAATTAGGTATAGTGAAGACAATACAATGCACCTCTTCTCAATATTGCTGGATTAACCTTTCATAGTTAATGGATCAACAATGAAGACATGACTATGGGTAGATTGTAACACATCATTGATAAGATGGCATCTAATGGATTTTTGATTGATAATAGATTAAATAGATGAATACTAGTAGATTGTAACACATTATTGATAAGATGGCATCCAATAGTCTTCTGATTGATAATAGATCAATACTAATAGGTTTCTTCTTGATAACTATTAGTAGATTATAGCAAATTATTGATAAGATGGCATCTGATAAGTTTATGCTTGATAATAGATAGATGTTTACTAGTAGATTGTAACACTTTATTGATACAATAGCATCTAATATGTTTCTGATTAATAATAGATAGAATAGATTTAATACTAGTAGATAGTAACACATTATTAATGAGATGAGATCTAACAGGTTCCTGCCTGGTAATAGATAAATAGATGACTACTAGGTAGATTGTAACACATTATTGATAAGATGGCATGTAATAGGCTTCTGATTGATAATAGATAAATAGATGATTACTAGTAGATTGTAACACATTATTAATAAGATGGTATGTAACAGGTTCCTGTCTGGTAATAGATAAATAGATGATTACTAGTAGATTGTAACACATTATTGATAAGATGGCATCTAATAGGCTTCTGATTGATAATAGATCAATACTAATAGGTTTCTTCTTGGTAACTATTAGTAGATTATAACAAATTATTGATAAGATGGCATCTAATAGGTTTCTGCTTGATAATAGATATATGATTACTAGTAGATTGCACACATTATTAATAAGATGGTATATAACAGGATTCTGCCTGGTAATAGATAAATAGATGACTACTAGTAGATTCTAACATATCATTGATAAGATGGCATGTAATAGGTTTCTGCCTGGTAAAAGATAAAATATAGATGTAAAATTGCTAATTTATTATGAGATAAACAGTTGTTGGTATATTTTAGGATTTTTGTTTATCTAATATGACATCTGGAATAATTACTAAGCATATTAAATAGGGAAAATGCATGTATTATATAACCATGTACTGTGGTATATTCTATGGATGCTCCAGACAGCTATGCAGTGTAGTGTGTCCAGGGTTCGGCCCCTGCAGGCAGGATGAATGTGCTCTTTCTGGTTTTCAATTTTTTTTTAACTCAATCTATTTTTACAGTGGCTGTAAGGGGCTTTACAAAGAGGACATTGTGAGGTGGAGGTCTCTCCTCTGCCTCCCTCCTCTATGTGCAGAAAAGCTGGGGAAGGGGGGGGGACTTCAAGTCCATCCCCTTAGATGTGAACTGGTCCGAACTCCTGCACATCACTCCATTAACTCTACCTGAAATCCTATGCTCTGCTTCCTTATAAATTCTATATCACCACCTGATCCTTGTACTATGCTTTCATTCACCAGTTATTAACTTAACCCTTACACAAAACCCCTCATTAACGCTTTGTCTTCCAAATCTGTCAGTTCTTCACCCTGTACAACCATAAATCCTAATCTGCAATTACATTAACCCTACTATACCTTAATCCCTCTTTATTGCTATTCCCATTATTAACCTTATCACCCCCTAACCCCTCTATTTCCCTGCTTAACCCTTTCTCACATGAACCCTTGTACTCTATATCCTTAAAGCTCTCCATGCTAGCTGCATCACTGTTCTATAAAGATTCTGGTGTGTAAATAGCATTATATCAGGTAGCTGAATAAGAAAGTTGTCTCTTTCAAGCCATGACCCTACTGTTCTGTATGTAAAAAAGACATGTGTAGACCACTATGCTATATGAATATCTGCTGTATACATTGTATCCCGGCTCATTACTAATGCAGTGCTATAAACTTTCCACAAAGTAATTCAAGCATTATTTTTCGGTTAACACTTTCTTTGCTGTAAGTACACATCGCAGACACATTAAGGTCCTAGCTGTAAACAACTATGTTGGAGCTCTTTCTTACCTGTATCAGTACCTGGGTGACCTGGAAAAGATAAGTGAAGGAAGTTAGTTGACACTTACTTGAGCTGAGGATATGCTGATGAGGTGTAACACTAGCACCAGCACAAGGGCACTGCAATCCCTGACACTCTTAGCCATGGTGGGACCTATGGCCAGGGAAGAAATCACAGTATCCTTAGCCCTTGTCCAATATTAGGACCCACAAGTAAATCCCCCAAGTGAATGAGCTAACACAAGTAGCAAGGTAAGCCCTGGAGAAGGCTCAGATCCTTATGTTTATTAATGTTCTGGGAGGAGGGTAGTAATGATTGGAGGATGCCTTGACTGTGGGATGGGAAAGGTAGGACGGTGAATGTCCTTTAACCCTTTCTCAGGATGCTGGAATTTCATTCCAATACTACCAGTGCATCCACTTAGAACTGACAGTAAAGGGTTACTGACCTTGCAGAGCACCCTCTACAGTCACGTATAATAACTTCATTTTTATTGGACCAATCTGAAATTCCCACGCAGTCACCTTATAGCCCATGTCTTATCAGGAAGCTGACACCACTTTTTTTTTTCTTTTTCTTTTGACTTCATTCCATTACTTTTATAAATTTACATTAAATTTGCAGGGTCAGTGAGAAACTGGCCCTCCCATTTAGCAACGCATATGTAAAGAACATTCTCCCAAATAAAAATTCAGTATGAGTCCTTGACACGTCCTGGCAAAAGGTTAACTCAAGTAAGCTAGAGTGAGATCTGCTTATGGGAAAGCTGGGTGACAACTATACTGATTTCCATATTAAGTTCACCTAACTATTCCAAAGTGTTAGCCAGTTATAGGTGAGTTTACAGCACATATGAATACTATATTCAATGCGGCAGGAAAGCCCCAGGGACTTTCATGAATGTAGCTATAAGGCCTTATTGACCACTCATATGGATGGTCTGGCATTTTCATACCTTTTGAAATGTTTGAAATAGCATAACAGACTACGCCTATGCAGAGACTGTTAGAAATAAAGGACCTCACACAGTACACAGTTTTTTTTACAATGGAGTCCTATGGGCAATTCATGGACCTCTATGCATATACAGTGACATATTGTATGTCAGAGCTTTCTGACAGACAAATTCCTTCTGATGTTTATCTCCAGTGAAAGTCCTGATAAGATACGTTCAAAGCCGGGGCTGCAATGGCTAGGTGGGTGACAGCCATAGTGAGAGTTGTGGTGGCCATATTGTTTTTTTGCCTCTCTGTTCCCAAAATAGATAAAACTAAGAAAAGGTTCTGCATTATAAATTGTTGACTGATTTTGATATTGATAATTTTTCACTTATGAGAAATGCCCTTTTAAAAAAACTAATTTAAATAAGTCTCAGTGCACATATATGCTGTGGATTAAGCATATACTGTATTCAGGGAGAATTTACTGCTTTATTATTATAATAATTATTTATTTATTATCTTACTTCAGTACCTTTACATGTCTATAGACTACAATAGCCAAACATTCAGCAAAAGAGGGTATTTTGGGCTATTTGGTGTTTTGTACAATATCAGTCAATGCCAGACGAATAACTGTATGGGCCAGAATTAGCATATTTCAAGGACATAACTTCAGTGGCATAGTTCAAATATGTACACCCTATGTAAGCCCAAATCACAAAGTTTAAATGGGTTTTCTAACCAGATAAAAGTTAGATCCTTGGGGGTCCAACTCTTTGCTTCTCTGGTGACAATCTGTTTGAGGGGACTATAGCTCTAGTGCAAGTGCTGCAGCCTCTTCAGGAATCACAATTGCAAAACGCCATCACAGTTCATAGCAGCTGTGAGTGGCATTTTATTTTCTCATTCACTATAATGGGGAAACTCCACTATAGCTTATGACAGTATTTTGCAAGTGTGAGCACTGAAGGGGTCAAGGGGTCACTTCAAACAACCGATCAGCTGTACCACCATCAATCTAATATTAAGGGTCTATCCTAAAGATAGGCACTAAGTTTTATCTGACTCAAACCTCTTTCCACATTTTTTTATTATTATTTTATTTTCCTTTTTTTAAGAATTAGAAAATGTACCATTCTGTGGCAATCAAATCAAAGCACACAGTCAACAAAAAGAACAAAATCAGGAACATTACAGACACAATGGTCAATATACTGATAAGCAATGGAGTGTCATATGTAGGGGGGACTAGCAGACAAGTCAACTACAGATAATGGGGAAGCTTAACTGTGCAACAGAACTGTGATACACAGTATTATAGTATTACTAGCTAAAGGAGAACATGGAAGGTGCCCTCCAACTTGGTTGGCACACCAGAGGATAAGTAAAAATTAGTGTCTGGAATAGGAAGTAGCACAAGAGGAAGAGAAAGAAAAAAAGAAGTAAAAACCCCTTTTATTGCAATATCTGGATATTCATTTACTTGCAAAATTGAACAGTTGGTTTGTTTAGAAAGATATTGTTAAAGGGAGTCTGTCAGCAGAAAAATTGGAATTAAACTAATGACAGTACTTTGTAGGATGGCTTCTACACTTTCCAAAGATACCTTTCCTGTTCTTATTTTTTTATTATCCATTTTCATGAAGATCAATGCTTTATTCTAATGCATATTAGCTGAAAAGGGCTTCAGGGACATTTCTTCTTCTGCCAAGGCTTCAACTCTAGATAACTGCCCTTAAATGCAGAACAGTGTTACAAAGTGGAAGATCACTCAAGCAATGAGGGTAGGAGCTTGGCAACAGTTAGGGGCAGTTATCTAGAGCAGTGGTTCTCAAACGTTTCAAGTGAAGTACCCCCTATTGAGCAAACTTCCCAACTGAGTGTTCCCAAAGTGGTGATCACTTATAAATATTAATAAAATAAAGCTTAGTTTGGAGGCTTTGTTAACAATTTTGTAATGACCCCCTCAGTGCCTCCACACTCAGTCGAATGTCCACTCTAGTGCTCTCATGCTCAGTATAATGGCCCTGTCAGTGTCCCCACACATAATATAATGGCCCTCATCCTACAGTATCCCACATGTAATATAATGACCCCCATAGTATACCCAGATGTAATATAATGGCCTCCACATGTAAAATAATGACCCCCACTAGAGATGGACGAACCTCCCAAGATTTGTCTCTAATGGGTTTGGCATCTCAGGTCACTAATTTGTTTAGGATCAAACAAATTCAGTACGAACCTCAACTTAAATTGGTTTAAAACATAGTGTAGAACACTTTTAGGGTTCTTAGGAACTTATCTAATTTCTAGCTCTCAAAGGTAAACACAGCCAATAGTTATGCCAAAGTGCAAGTGACATTATTTTACTAGGGGGGCCACACGGTGGCTCAGTGGTTAGCACTGCAGCCTTGCAGCACTGGAGTCCTGGTGTTCAAATCCCGCTAAGGGCAAAAAACCATCTGCAAGGAGTTTGTATGTTCTCCCCGTGTTTGCATGGATTTCCATCCCATATTCCAAAGACATACTGATAGGGAAAAAAATGTGGGGCTCACAATTTACATTAAGCTACCTTCATTACTTACCACCAGGGTGGATTAAGGGTACCATTGTTCCCAGGTAGTTAATAAAACGCACCCCTCCACCATTCGTACCAAAGATTCATGTGACAGTATAATGTCCCATAGTGTCCCCTCCACACAGTATAATGTCTCATAGTGGCCCCTGCACACAGAATAATGTCCCATACTGGTCCCCTCCACGCATTATAATATCCTATAGGGGCCTCTCCACACAGTCTAATGTCCTATAATGGTCCCACCACACAGTATAATATCCCATAGTGTCCGCTTCACATAGTATAATGTCCCATAGTGGCCCCTGCACAATGAATAATGTCCCATAGTGGTTCCCTTCACACATTATAACATCCTATAGAGGCCTCTCCACGAAGTCTAATGTCCTATAATGGTCCTTCCACACAGTATAACGTCCCATAGAGTCCGCTTCACATAGTATAATGTCCCACAGTGGCCCATCCACACAGTTTAATATCTTATAGGCGCCCCCCCACACAGTATAATGTCCCATAGTTTCCCCTCACAACACTGTATAATGTCCCATAGCGGCCTCTACATAATATAATGTCTCATAGTGGCCCCTCCAAACAGTATAATGACCTGTCATATGCAGTCCCATATAGTCCCACAGTGGGCCCTATATTAATAAGATTAAAAAATCCCACATACATAGGGGTTTTCTAAGGGCCAGTTCACAGAGTTTACGGGCGCACATTCTGGCACGTATCCAAAATTGCGCGCGTTATACGCCCGTAATGACCCATTGAAATGAATGGGATCTGTTTTGAGCGCTCACATTCTGACACGTGTATACGTGCCAGAATGCGCACCCGTAAACTCCATGTGAACTGGCCCTAACAATTTCGGGTTAGGAGAACCTGCATTTATCTGTGGTTTGGCTGAACATGAAATTTTGGGGGTTTGTCTCCCAAAAAGTGCTATTATAATATGGGGTCTCCTCGGACCCACAAAGTATAATTAGTGGAGATGCAGGGAAAGTGAATAAACATAACAAACAGTGTTACCAAAGCTTCTCCCTGTGATGTTACAGCATCCAGGAATATCAGGGACTGCCTCTGGTTGGGACTCAGTGGAAAGATAGGTCACGTGATGTACCGTAATTATACTATAATTCTGTGTCTTTTTGTCACATGAGTGCTGAGGCCTGTGATTCAGCCCTGACGTCATATCTGAGAGTCCCAAGAGTATAATAGTAGTTCATGGGATTTGAACAGGATGGGCTCTTAGCACAGTGCGTATCCCTGGGGATAGCTATACATACCCCCAGGGGTACATGTACTACACCTTGAGAACCACTAGAGCTCAGAGTAAAGAACCTGCAGGAAAATAACCAACCCTAAAGCTCATATCAGCTAATAGTCATAGGAATAAAAGCCAGATTTTCATGAAAATGGATCTACAGTGCAGAATAAGAGAGGTATTTTTGGAAAGTGTAGAAGCTACACTCATTACTTTGATACTGAATTTCCTGAAGACAGCCCCCTTCAAGAGGTTTTTGTGGGTTAACAATATTGATGGCCTGTCCTTAGGGTAGGTAATCCTTATCAGATTGGTGATATTCCAATTCTTTGCAACTTCAGAGATCACTTGTTTGAAGAGACATTACAGCTTCTTATTGTTTACATCAATAAACTGTGTACACGTGTCAGGAAAAGTGAAACATCTGGATTTGCTTACAGAACAGCACCATCGAACTAATGGATATAATCTAAGAATTATTGCTAAACTCCTGTTATTTATTTCCTCTATTTGCAATCTGGTTATCAGAAGCCAAAAACAACGTGTGTGTGTGTGTGTGTGTGTGTGTGTGTGTGTGTGTGTGTGTGTGTGTGTGTGTGTGTGTGTGTGTGTGTGTGTGCATATAACATGTAGATAGATAGATAGATAGATAGATAGATAGATAGATAGATAGATAGATAGATAGAGCCAGATAACTGTATACACAGAAGTCATATGGATTACATCTGTGTGATGTCTGTTGTTTTCTGTGTTCCATACGCTTCTTTAGAAAACACAGAAGTGTGCATGGGCCCATTAAAATGAATGGATCAGTGTACTATCCAAGAAAAACAAGGCTAGCACACTGTAATCGCATACGGTAGTGCGCATGAGGCTTTTATTATGCCTTTCATTTACGAAGCGTTTTGTCCGCCTATTGTTTATATTTGGTGAAGTATCATTATTAGAGATGAGCAAACAGTGAACTGTTCGAAGTTCGATTCAAGTAGCCGCTCAATACTCGACTGTTCTATCGAACATCAAACCCCATTATAGTCTATGGGGAATAAATACTTGTTTAGGGGGAAACCACTATTCGACGTAGGAGGGTCACCAAGTCCACTATGAAACCCCAGGAAATGATGCCAACACCATGGAATGCAACTGGGACAGCAGGGGAAGCATGTCTGGGGGGCATCTAACATGCCCAAGTCACTGTATTACGCCGGGATCCCTGTCAGCTTACGATATGCGGGAGCTGACTTTTTCCCATAGGAATGCATTGACCAGCGTTGATTGCCCGAATGCTGTACTTTGTATGGCATTTGGCCAATCAACGCTGGTCAATGCATTCCTATGCCAAGATGTAGCAGTGCTGGCCGTGCGCTCAGCTCGGCTACACCGGAGATGCAGCCGAGCTGAGTGCACGGCCAGCACTGCTACACCAGTGATGTGAACCCTGCTGCATACTCAGCTCTGCTGCATCAGAGATGTAGCAGAGCTGAGTGTGCGCTGAACCCTGCTGCACGCTCCGCTCTGCTGCATCAGAGATGTGCTGAACCCTGCTGCTCACTCCGCTCTGCTGCATCAGAGATGCAGTGTGTGCTGAACCCTGCTGCACACTCAGCTCTGGTGCATCTCAGCAGAGCTGAGTGTGCAGCAGGGTTCAGCGCACACTCAGCTCTGCTTCATCTCTGGTATAGCAGTGCTGAGCACATGGCCAGCACTGCTACATCTCGGCATAGGAATGCATTGACCAGCATTTATTGGCCGAATGCCATACAGAGTACAGCATTTGGCCAATCAACGCTGGTTCTGCTGGAGGAGGTGGAGTCTAAGATCGGTCCACAGCAGTCTCCATTATGGTCTGATCTTAGACTCCACCTCCTCACAGACGAGCCTCCGGCAGAACCAGCGTTGATTGGCCGAATGCTGTACTCTGTATGGCATTCGGCCAATCAACGCTGGTCAATGCATTCCTATGAGAAAAAGTCAGCTCCCGCATATCGCAAGCTGACAGCGATCCCGACCAGATAGAGCCCCAAAGAGCTGGGTGCGTAACATTCCCACCTAAATAAAGGTAATCCCTAGCTAACCCTGCCAGTACATCTATCCCTATCTAACAGTCACATAGTTCACAGTCTCATATGAACCGGATATTAAATCCACTGTTCGTATAAATTGGAGGTCACCTGAATTAACCAGCCAATTACTTTTTCAGATTTTTTTTCAATGCTTATGTTGTCGTAGTTCCTGCCCCACCTCCCCTGGGCAAGTTATTGGTGCAAAAAAAGCGCCAGGGAAGGTGGGAGGGGAATCGAATTTTAAATGAGTTTGCCACCTGGTGTCCAACTCGAATCTCGAAAAGCCTGATATCCGATCGAACATATACTCGATCGAACGCTGTTCACTCATCTCTAATCATTATAAACAAGTCCCACTTACCCCTCTTATGGCCTCCAGCTCTGTACACGACTCTCTCTCAGGCCTCAGCGGATCACAATGAATTAACATCCACTGCAGGTCAAACTGTTTGAGAAAACAGAATTGTGTCAGGTTAAACTGCAATCTGATGTTTGCTGTGCAAAACAAGTCATGATGGATAGAAGCAAATTAAGTATCTGAACTTTACAAGGTTTTATGCACTTCAAGTCATGTAAAGTCAAAACAAAGTAAAAAATACAAATAGCACTTTTCAGATCTACACAGATAATGTAAAAAGGTCAAAGATGCCATATCCATGAATGTACACGGACAGATGTAGCAAAAGTTAACTTGACTTTTAACATATTATACACCATAATGCAGCAAACTGCAACACACCACATACAATTGAAACTGTCAAATTAAAGCATACTTAACCTTTCTAGCGACTTTTTAACATAAAATCCTGTGTGCACATGAAAAGTAACGCTATTTCTGGCTATTATACAACTTGTATTCTGCATTTTCTAGCAATTATCTCCAATTCTAAGTTGTACCTGACAGTACGCTCACACTAGGCCCAATGGACACACAGAGCCTGGCAGACCCTATTGACTATAATGGGGTTTCAGTCATTTTTAAACTGAAAGTGGCAGAGAACAAAGTCCTTTGTGTAGGACTTTTTCCTCCTCCAATTTCAGTCGGACTCTGCAACAGAGACTAACGCAGATGTAAACCTAGCCTGATCTAGCTGCTATGATGTGTCTCATAGACAAAACATGGAAAAAAACAGGAGATTCTGCCCTAACTCTCTCTTACTAACCAAGAAGCAGCATATAAGACATTTTATAGAAGTATTGAGCAGTACTGATGTATCTGGATGTCATCCATGGCTTTCACTGACCAATCAATTTTGTTGCATGGACCGAGCTACAAATGCGGACAAATATAGGACATGCTAAAAAATTTGCAGCTTTTAGATGCAGTCCGGAAATAAAGCTGCAAAGACTTTAGCTGTGGATATAGGCTCATTAAAATTGTGCTAGTGTACATGAGACCTTATGAATGAAAGCTATTCACATGACCAATGTATGAGAGGTCCGTGAAAACAGCTGGGTGAAAGATGGCTATGAAAAATGGAGGTTTTTTACGGTCGTTTGGCACCTTGGTCGTCTGAATGTATCGTTATTCTGTCCATTGAGAAGCACAGCAAAGAACTGCCATAGAAGTAGCTTGTGAATGAGTTTAATTCTAGGAATGACACTAATGCTAGGTGGGTGTATTTACTGTGTGCGCTGGTGGAATGCACTGCATAAAGGCAGGCTCACAAGGGGCTCTCTGTGACTGACTGCTATGATCCTGTGAAATGTTTCACCAGTGTGAGATATGTAGACTGGCCCCCATAATGTGACCTATGATGAAGAGCTAAAGTCTCTTGCAACTGCCTGCTGTACGGTAACTGCTATGGGAGATAATGAATTCCTTTCATACATAAATGATCATTGCTATGGAAACTAGGAGACAGAACACACTGCAGTTGAAAATGGCGTGCACATTATTTCTACAGAGAACGGAATGCTCAGGAAAAATACATTTATGCGACCAGACAGAATCATTTTGCAAAATCATGGTCATTAAACTGAGACTTTGCTGCCCTCTGTGTGCATGATGGTTATTCGGATTTCCACATAGGAAATCAGCAGTGCAATGTAACAGGCTGCCCTCAACTGCTCAGCATGCCAGAGAGCCATGCTTCAGCGCTTCTCACTTGGGCTAGCCTAATTGACATTTACAAATTCAGCCTCTCATGATAGCGTAAGAAAAGAAAGTTATGCTATCAAATATTATGGAAATTATTTTATTGAAACAAAGATCAGTCAGAGACACTTTCACATTTATTTATCATGTTAAGCCTCAATAAACTGGACTTGTATTGCAGAACCCCGGGGAATGAAAAGATAAGATTTATATGTCTTAATGTTTAGCTGGGAGTTTAGCTTTTGTGAACATTAGACTAATAATGCTCTTATTACCCTGGGCCTTGGGCTAATGTCAAGAATAATCAGTATTACAAGCATTTCTCAAGCAAAGTTTCACCTGTTGTCATATTAGCAATGCAAGAAAGATAAATATTAAAAGCTCATAAAAAGGACATAAATATTTGATTTTAAAATGATAAGCAAATATTTCTAAGACCTTGACACCACTTTGCTGCAATCCCCAAATATATCTATTAACTACTTCAATACTTCAGATCAGTAGCAATACTGAATTATTGCTCCACAGTTTTTAACCTTTGCAATACAACGGTTAAACTCAGGTCAGCCATCAGTGAATCACTGGAACTGGACAAGCCACCAGTGTCGTCTGAAAGTGACATAGAAAGCCAGCTGACCTTGCTGCTTTATTTGCATGCAAGTCCACTACAGGATGAAGTCTGCAGCGGACATGACCTATGTGTCTTTAGCTTAGAGGTGTTATCTGGCAGCTCTCATTTACCATTCAAATTGGACTCAGTAGCGGTAATCTTAAAACCAGATAACACCTTCAAGGGGTTTTCCCATTTTGGTGTTCAGCAGTCTGTCTCTTGTCTCTTCTTTTCACTTCCTGTATCCCCCCCTCTCCTCTTGCTGAATGGGCCTGAAAAGTTTCACAACACTTATACAGATTACATAATCTGCAGATGCTTGTACAGAATTGGCACAGTGTTATCTGTGTGTTTACATAGCGAGATAACAGAATCGGCTTTATCAGCAAAAATGCAATTCGTTGGACGGATTGTCCTGCCGGCAATAGCAGTGGGGGAATGACGTCACTTGTCTTATAGGTCTGTAGTTATAAAAACGCTGTGTAAACAATGGAAGGAATACGTTTACACAGCAGGCAAACAAAGCAGCATTTCTAAAGCAATACATTTAGGAAAAGTCTTCAATTTACATAAGCTACCAGTATAGAATGGCTCCTTGAGATGGGACAACCCCTTTAGGGTGGAGATTCACTTTTATATATGTTAGGCCTCTTGCACACGACAAATTGAGCATCTGATGTGGGGCCAAGTTTACAGCGGATTACATTCAAATGACACTCAGAATGACAAGGAGAAGGATGGGTTATAATCCTATCCTATTATCGTCAGAACAGAATGGATCAGAAGCCCCCCCATAGTAAGTACATCACAGAATGCACTCGGATGTCACTCCAATTGTCATCCAAATACATTCCATTGTAAACTTGGCCCTACATAGGAAGTACAGTCGGTTGGGCGCAAGGGGGTTTTATATTATTTTTAACACTATTCACCCATATTGAGAAAAATATATCCTTGCTGATGATCATAGAGGATTTTTTGCTACAATCATACATTCATGCATTACAATTCTAGCAATGATAACTAGACTATGAATTTTAGGTATTCACATATTCAGGCAATCCAAGGATTCAGATTTTTTACATTTACATGTAAAGTATAGCCAATCTTGGTAGAAGACATATAATACAATAATCAATGAAGCCAAGCAGTATAGTAGGATTTACAAAGGGGTTTGGCCTACAGTTTGGGAGCAAATAGCCTTCTCCAGCATAGAGGAACAATTATTTAATGGTTGTATCTCCAGATATTAATGATCCTTCCCTGATACAGGAATAATGCGGAGGACTACAGAGCCTTCTTAAAGTGGTTTTCCCATCTCAGTGTTTCAGCTTTGCCTGCAGTCTCTTCTTTTCACTTCCTGTATTTCTCCCCCCCCCCCTCCCAGCTTGCTGAGCGGGCCTGAGAAGGATCGCAATACTTATGCAGATCAGATAATATGCACATGCTTGTACAGAATGGACTCAGTATTATCTGTGTGTTTACATGGAGAGATTATAGACTTGGCTTTATCAGCAAACCTATAATTAGCTGAACTGATTATCCTACTGACACTGAGTAAGTGACATCACTTGTCCTGCAGGTCTGTGGTTATAGCAACACTGTGTAAACAATGTGAGGAATAAGTTCACATAGAAGGCAAACAAAGTACAATTTCTAAAGTAATATATTTAGGACTAGTCTTCAATTTACATAAGCTACCAGTATAGATAGGATCCTTGAGATGGAACAACCCCTTTAAGACCTGCTGTTTAGTCTGGGATTTACCTTAAAGGGATCGACTAGGAGTGATGTGCTGTAGTATTTGGATGTACAAATTGCATTGGCAATTAAACTAGTCTCAAAATCCTTAAGTACATACGGCAAGAGCTGGCACTTATTTTGAGGCAGATTCTGCCCTGCAGAATAAGTATCCTGCTGATCTTGCCATAAGACAGGGTGTCTTATGGCAAGATCAGCAGGATACTTATTCTGCAGGGCAGAATCTGGTTAGGCTCATTCATATGAATATTGTATAGCTGTTTTCTTTACTCTTTGTGCATACTTTGAGATGTGTTGGGGAGGTTTTCACTAGGGTCGAGTGATGGGGATTGGAAATATTCGGATTCCGATCGGCGATCAAGTAAATTTCACGATCGCGATCGGAATTACCATCCCGATCTTTTCAGGTGGGATCGAGATCGGAGGTTATTTCCCACAATGCTTGGCTACTGGCCAATCATTGGGGGAAAAGCTTAGCACCCATAGGAATGAATGGAAGCGGCTGGCCACTTAACCCCCTGCGTGCCGGTTGCATCCATTCATTCCTATGGATTTACCGCAGCCTGCCACTCTTCTGCTTCGTCCCTGTTTTACTGTATACTCAGCTGAATATACGGTAAAACAGGGATGAAGCAGAAGAGTGGCAGGCTGCGGTAAATCACTGTGTGCTGCGATGTTGTGAGGACGATGAGGCAAGTTCGCAAATAGATAGATACCACTGTACATTGATTTGTCTATCTACTAGACAAGTCAATGTATAGTAGTATCTATCTACTCACGAACTTCACTCAACTTACCTGCACAGAAGTGCTGCCGCTGCCGTCTTCTGGTCCGGTCCTCTCTTCTTCACATGCCTTCAGAGCGCCCTGTGCCCCCCTGCCTCCCTAGACTAGTATTATACAGATGCTGGGAGAAGGCGAGGCTTGTCGCTTAGGAGAGTGTGGATGGGTACTGGGAGGGGAGACGTGAGTGATGCACTCATATCTCCTCGCCCACACTCTCCTAAGCCACAACAAGCCCCGCCTAATCCCATCATCTCTAACACTAGCCTAGGGAGTTCTGAAGACCTGTGAAGTAGAGATCAAGACCGGACCAAGAAGAATTGGGAGGGGCAGCGGATCTGTGCAGGTAAGCGGACACCAGGGGGGATTTTTTTTAATAACTACACAACGTGGAGTCCAAAAATTGTTTCAACTTTTGGACTACATGCTGTGTAGCGAATAGGATTGTTTTTAAAATCCGATCTTCGATAATTAAAAAAATCCCATTGACTTGCATTGCATGGAAAATGATCAGAAATCGGATTTTAAAAACGATCCTGAAATTTCAAGATCAGCTCAAGCCTAGTTTCTACTCATATACCTAGTAATGTCAAATAAATTCTATGCATTCTTTTTCCGTTCTCTTAAGGCATTCCTTTATTTGTATATTCAAACTCACTCAGAAAAAAAGACGCTTTAATTGTAGTATTTCTTTGGAGTTGCAATCTAGAATAACTGAAGGAGTTCTATACCTTTTCTGTAGCGAAGTCAAAGCAAACAAAGAAAACATGTAATAAGAAGATGACTATGTTATCTGGTCTCTGCTGTGCATTCTTCCAGATCTCTGGGTGCAGCCATTAACGTAAATAGTGGATATGTAATTGTTTCCATGGTTACATCTAGGAACATGTTTATACCTATACTATAATTGTGTTTTTCTTACTATCATACTAAACTTCACCCTAAATAGTTAAACGTCACCCTGTATGGTTGTAAACTGTTTTAATATAAATTGGGACAAACGTGATTTCCCAACCTGTCCTACTCCATCCATCCTGCACTCCTAGATATGTTTATATTTGGCATTGGCAAGACTCTCTGGATTAGTCAGCAAATTGGATGATCTTGGCAGGAACAAATATATAAGCAACCCTTCTCATTCAGTCCTTTTGGACGCAGCTCAGTCCTCTCTGAGGAACTGAAAAATAAAAAAGGATGATTGCATTTATTGTCTGTAAGGCATCTGAGCTGATCTAAACCAACAGTCTGATCACAAGGCCACAATGAGATGTATTATAATATATTCAGTATACTGTATATATATTTATCTATATTCAGTATATATATATATATATATATATATATATATTCTGAATATAGATAAAACCAGAAACTGATCTTAGGCTAGGTTTACACAGCAGAAAATGAAGAAGATATATTCCATATACTGTCTCTGCACATCCTAGGGTGTAAAGCAAACCAGAGAAGAGCGAGCATATTATCCCCAGACACTCTGTGGCTAAACAGACACTAGTCATGGATTCTGTGGATGAATTAGTCCCAGCGTCTTCAAAATGAAGAATCCATCACTGCCTCCCAAGGAAAACAATTAGATTATTATTAGAGATGAGCGAACACCGTTCGATCGAATAGGTATTCGTTCGAATATCAGGCTGTTCGAGGTATTCGTTCCCAATTGAATACCACACGGCATACGTAGTAAAAATTTGTATCCCCTCCCACCTTGGTTTTTTGCACCAATAACTGTGCAGGGGAGGTGGGACAGGAACTACAACAACAGAGGCAGTTAAAAAAAAATTTTAAAACCCATTGGCTGCCGAAAACATGTGACCTCCCATTCATAAGAACGGCCACCGCCATATTCGTGTCATTTCGCAGTGAGAGATAGGGAGAGAGACATATCTGCTGAGGTCTAGATAGGCATTAGCTTCAGATAGGCAGGAAAAAACCAAAGAACAACAACAACTCTTCTCAGAGTTATACACTGTCCAGCTTTCCACGGACGGTGGAAAACAGGGACACAGAACAGTTACTTGCTGCTATATATGTGCACACCAGCTTTTGTTAGGCGTGTCCCCCCACAAAATAGCAGGAATCAACAGCAGTTACTTTTTGCTATATATGTGCAAACCAGCTTTTCTTTGGGGTGTCCCCTCCCCCCCAAATTTGTAGGAATACAGAGAAGTTACCTCCTGCTATATACATGCAAACCAGCTTTTCTTTGGGGTGTCCACCCCCACATATTTGCAGGAATACAGAGAAGTTACCTCCTGCTATATACGTGCAAACCAGCTATTCTCTGGCCCAGGAGATGTTGCCGTTCTGGCTTGTGGAAACTCAGGCCTTCCGTGACCTGATGGCAACTGCGGCACCTCGCTATGCCGTCCCTAGCCATCACTACTTCTCCCGCTGTGCCATCTCCGCCTTGCACCAGCATGTGTCACGCAACATCAGGCGGACCCTAAGTTCTGCGATTTGCACAAAGGTCCACTTGACCACCAACGTGTGGACAAGTGCGTGCGGACACGGACGCTACATTTCACTGAGAGCACACTGGATGAATGTAGTTGAGGCTGGGACCGGGTCACAATCTGGGGTGGTCTACCTCATTTCCCCACCCAACATCCCTGCCAGGGGCTCTGAACCACCACCCTCCTCCTCCACCATCACATCGACCCCAGCTACCTGCATTAAACGCTGCAGCACTGGCATGGGGAAACGTCAGCACGCCGTGCTGAAGCTCATCAACTTAGGGGACAGACAGCACACTGCCTCCGAGGTGAGGGATGCCCTCCTCGATGAGACGGCAACATGGTTTTCGACACTGCACCTGGACCCAGGCATGTTTGTGTGTGATAACGGCCGCAACCTGGTAGCCAACCTCCGACATGTTCCATGCCTGGCCCACGTGTTCAATTTAGTGGTGCAATGTTTTTTAAAAACGTACCCGAGCTACTGGTGAAAGTGCGGTGCTTGTGCGCCCACTTTCACAAGTCTCCAGTAGCCGCTGCTAGCATCCGAAGCCTCAAGCAATGCCACCATCTGCCAGAATACCGGCTGATGTGCGACATCCCCACATGCTGGAACTCGACATACCACATGTTGAGTAGAGTGTGTGAGCAGCAGAGACCCTTGATGGAGTACGATCTCCAAAACCCAAGGGTTCCTCAGAGTCAGGTCCCACAGTTTCTACACCATGAGTGGCCATGGATGGCAGACTTATGCGAGATCTTGCGTGTCTTTGAGGAGTCAATCATGAGGGTCAGCTGTGATGACTCACTCGTAAGTATCACAATCCCGCTCCTGTGTGTGATGCGAGAATCCCTCATTGCCATCAGGGATAACGCATTGGACGCTGAGGAGTCGGGCATAGGAGCACAACCATCCCAGCAGGATAGTCAGGGCACACTCCTGTCCGCTTCACAGCGTATATTGAGGGAGGAAGAGGAGGAGGAGGATGACGAAGTGCTAGATCTCATTGTTACACAGGAGGCTAGCGGGGAAGTTCACTGCGTCCCATTGCTGCAGCACGGATGGGGCGAAATGGAGGAGGAGGAGGAAGAGGAGGAAATGGAGAGTGACCATTCCACTGGGGGCAGCCAAGTCATGCCAAGTAACACTCTGGCACACATGGCTGAATACATGTTGGAATGCTTTTCAACTGACAAACACATTGTCAAAATCCTGGAGAGCAACGACTACTGGATTTTTGCAATCCTCAACCCCCGGTATAAAAATAATGTTTTAATTTTATTCTGGTAGAGGGGAGGGCCAGTCGCATGAGTCATTGCCACAAGCAACTGGTGCAGAATATGATGGAGATGTTTCCATCAACTCTCGTTGGCGGCACACAGGAGAGTTCCTCCAACAGGCGAACAACTGCCATCCAGTCCACACCTGGCAGGGGCACACTCTCCAAGGTCTAGGACACGTTAATGGCACCGACTCGCCAAACTACCGCCACTGAGGGGCCTAGTGTCACCAGGAGGGACAAGTATAGGCGCAAGTTGCGGGAGTACCTGGCCGACCCCAGCCCTGTCCTCTCCAATCCCTCTGCGCCCTATACTTATTGGGTCTCCAAGTTGGATTTGTGGCTGGAACTTGCACTGTATGCATTGGAGGTCCTTTCCTGCCCTGCCGCCAGCGTGCTTTCGGAAAGGGTCTTTAGCGCAGCCGGTGGCACTATTAATAAGCGCAGCTGGCTGTCAGCTGACAGTGCTGACCGGCTGATGCTGATCAAAATGAACAGCCACTGGATGGACCCATCATTTTCATGTCCACCTGTGTCAAGCACCCTGACATGAAGTTTCATGTGTGTGCTCACCCTCTTCAATTCCTCCTCCTGCACCATCAGCGTTGCACTATTATGCTTCTACTAGGCTCAATCCACCCTGATTCCCCCCAACTCTGCTGGTTAGAGTCTCAATCCACCCTGATTCCCCCAACTCTGCTAGTTAGAGTCTCAAACACCACCTGGGAATGCAGACAATAGTTTAGAAATAAAGATAACCACTATGTATATAACATAAGACAGAGACCGATGTTATCATTATTTAGCACATCTGCATTGGACGTTTCATCAAATGTCAATGCAGCATGTTGTTCTATTTTGTCTGCTGAAATGTTGAACATTGTAAAGGAAACCTAATAGACCCTAATATAGTCAATATACTCTCATTGCCCTGCTCCTGCAGTATGACAGATCTGAACAACAGAAATAAACACAGATGGGAATAGAGTATTAGACATAAGGGCAAATACGTGTTAGATTAGAATAGAAGACACCATTTATTACCACAACAGAGCACGTCTTATAAAAGGAGATGTCATCTGTTGTGACAGCTTCAATACAAAATACAACTTAGAAATGAAAGCGAAGGTTATGAACTCATCATCAATACAAACCATCCATTTACTAGCTACTTTTATAAAGTCAAGAGAGTGGAGAGTCAACCTATAAAGTCAGACTTTACATGCCCTCAAACAGCCCCCTGTAATTTCATTGACATCTCTGAGCACAGGGACGTCTCAACGCAGTTTATGTCACAATGCAGTTTTGTCGCTGCCAGAGACTAGTAACTGGCTTCAATATCAGTTCCAAATCTTGGATCTGGTAGACCAAGTAGATCCTGTGTATATATATGCCACTTGGGAAACTGGAAGTCATATAAACATAGCACTGGTCCAAGCACTGTTCTAGTCGTTGGCTAAAATGAAGTATGCATAATGCATTCTCAGGGTCATCGTACAATGAGAGTTTATGTGGTACCACTCGGGACAGACAACTGAAAGTCCTTGTGCAAGAACAGTTATTTCCAGTATCTCAGCATAGAGTACCCCCTTATGTTCCTCAGGCAATTCACCAGTAATTGATAGTCATGAATTCCTTTAGCAATCTATGAGACTGCATAAAGTTGCTGTTAAAGTGATAGCCCCTCTGACCTACTGGGCCCCAGTGCAGCTGCTTTAGTTGTGCTAATAGTATGGTATGTCCTCCCCTGGTGCCACTTTGTAACATACGTGTGTGGAATTGTCATTGTTTAGGAGGTAAAAATGTAATGAGTTTTCCCATCAAAGTAAGTTATGTCCAGCTGTACTTCAGCTATCTCCAGCACTCCCCTGTTCTTCATATCAGTGGAGGTCTGAGCAGACCCTTTAAGGATAACATGCTTTGATGGCAAGACCCCGATATCGTTTCAGCTGTAACACTGTAGTTGTAACATTCTCATGATTATTTCCTTACACTTACAGAATTTTACAGAAAATTGGACGATTAATTTGCTCACAATTTGCACCTAACACTTTCCTAAGAGTATAAAAAGCCTTTATACCAGACACACAACCTGCAACCCAAACTGTCTTCCTGTGTAGCCCCTCATGAGGAGAGGAACTGCTATGTATAATGTATTTGCCTTGTACTGCTAAATTTATAGGTTTTGTTTATCATCCTTCTGGAAATTATTAGCTCTGGTTAAAGTAGAAAGGTTGCTAAATATTCTTAGTATCTTAAACATAGAATTAGTCAATAGTTTATTCCCTTGCTACTAAGAATAGCTAAATTGTTTTCCCCTGGCAAGAAAATAATGCTGCATTACTTAATACTGCCATCTACTGGTCATTTCAAAGAATGCAGCACATGAAAATTGCTTCTTAGTTGTCCAGGTAGAAATCATTTGCTATATGTTGTGCAGAATTAGCATTTTCATACATGAGAATGATATACATTTAACATATTTGTAAAGTTATGGGTCTTGAGTTTTCTATAAACTTTTGGTACTCTAGCTGCTGTGAATCTACAACCCCCAGCATACTCCTTTAACTTCTATGGGTAGCTCTAAAATGAGCATAGCAAGTAGGGATAGGACATGCTGGGACATGTAGTTCCACAACAGCTGGAGCACCAAAGGGTGCCTACTACTCCTGGGGTACGATGTATTGTCTGGAATGCAAATCATAAGGAAACTGTATACACAACTCCGACCAGACATCACACAGCTTTGTCTTACTTCACTATTCATCAGTCCTAATGTCAAAAATAAATGTTCCCATTTCTCATTTTTTGTACCTCTATATACCTAAACAAAAGCAACGTTATAACTATTCCATGTGTTTTTGTCAGTATCACACTAGTGTAATTGTGACTTGACTATTAAATAGTAAAAATCAATGTGCAGCATATGGAGGCATATAATGTGTAATAGTGAGGTACCTGACAGTCCAGGGGATCTAAAGGCTACAATTCTAGGAATATAAAAGCTGATGTGATTGAAGTTAATGAGCTTTGAAGCTGCATCATAAGAAGACGGTTTATTATTTATTATACTGTATGTTATTGTCTTTACATTAGACACTTCATCCACCTTATGAATTACCAGTGTATGATAATCTAACAGAACACATTTACTTTAATTGGACCTGTCAGAATTGCAGTTTTTACAAGGTGTTCTATCATAACAGTTTCTCCTGTTTGGCCTTTGCAAACAATGAACACCTGTCAGAATGAAGGAAAGCAAAATGTGATAATCTTCTAATATTAAGTAAAGACATTAAAGCAAACCATCTGTGTACCATTCGCTTAAGGAAAAATGTCACCGTAAACATGGAGTATTACATATAAAAAAGAATTCTCCCTATATATTTACAGGTCTGATATCAGAGCCGCAGCTAGAATTATCCAGACCCAGTGGCATAACTACCGCGGAACAGGGCCCGGGACATTAGGGGCCCGGTGACAGCCGCTACTGCCTCGGTTTTTTCTTTTTTCTTAATAGGCCATTATCGGCTGGAGTTATTCCAGCCGGTAACGGGCCCTATTTACTTACTGATCCTGGCTGGGCCGGGATCGGTAACACCACGGGCCCCACAAAGACTATTATTATACTCGGGGGTCGCTGCAGACGGAGCCGGGGGACAGGTAACAGTGTTTTTTTATGTTTTTATTCCCCTGGGTCTCCGATAATTATACTCTGGGGTCTGAAAAGACCCCAGAGTATAATAATTATTTATGGGTGTCCACAGTGGGACATAATACTGTGTGCAGGGGCCACTATGGGGGATAATACTGTCTGCAGGGGCCACTATGGGGGATAATACTGTGTGCAGGGGCCACTATGGGGGATAATACTGTGTGCAGGGGACACTATGGGGGATAACACTGTGTGCAGGGGCCACTATGGGGGATAATACTGTGTGCAGGGGCCACTATGGGGGATAATACTGTGTGCAAGGGCCACTATGGGGGATAATACTGTGTGCAGGGTCCACTATGGGGGATAATACTGTGTTCAGGGGCCACTAAGGGAAATAATAGAGCGCGCAGGAATGCGGAGGAGGGGGTTGGTCGAGGTCTTCGGTGTCGGTCGGGGGGGGGGGGGCATGTCAGAAGTTTGCCACGGGGCCCCCGCCATTCCTAGTTAAGCCACTGTCCAGACCCTATTATATATGTCCAGACCCTTGATATATGTGACCTCCAACCTTGGTCATAGCAGTCCGGAAGGTCCTCAAGTGGCCGGTACTAATACCTGTTAAATTTGCTAAAATATAGAAAAATAACTCCAGCTCACCCAACAGCTTGTGAATAATTTCCAAATACCTCTAGCCGAGATGCACGGACACCGATGGACTCCCTCGGTCAGTGTAGACTTAGATAGTAAGAACAAAATTCCAGCATTCACGGACAAGAAGATAATATAAAATCTTTCTCTTTATTTCTTCATATAAAACAATTCATTTCATAGTCCTAGAGGTGCTGTATCGGCAGATCCAGCATATCGTTATGGATGATAGCTACGCGTTTCAGGACATAGTCCCTTCCTCATGGTGGCCATGAGGAAGGGACTATGTCCTGAAACGCGTAGCTATCATCCATAACGATATGCTGGATCTGCCGATACAGCACCTCTAGGACTATGAAATGAATTGTTTTATATGAAGAAATAAAGAGAAAGATTTTATATTATCTTCTTGTCCGTGAATGCTGGAATTTTGTTCTTGTTAAATTTGCTACAGGATTGGGATCAGTGATGTTACTGCAAGTTTTTACTTTTCAGTTCTCTCACTGGTGCAGTAAGTGAATTCTACAGTAGGGTACATATCTAGTGAATGTTTACAAGGAGTGCCAGCAATTCCACTTAAATGGGAACACTGAAGGACCATCTTTTTTTGCCTGCAGAGTAGTTCCGTTAAACATTATAATAATAATAATAATAATAATAATAATAATAAATTTTATTTACATATATATATAAACATTACATTTTGCATTTCTTGAAGAACTAATTTTTACCAGCATAGATATCACAGAGTAGCTGGCCTACAAAGCTGATCCAAGCACAGTCACAGTTAAGAGAACACTGAGTACACCCTCTTTTAAAAAAAGTCTGGTCCTAAGAAGGTCTTAGGTACATACTACCTCAGATGAACAGGATAAATTACATTATGCTATCAGTTATTTAACAAAAACTAGGACAAAATGCAAAGAGAACGTGTGAAAATTTAAGCAGACCGTTAGGCTGTGCTGACATGGAGGAATTTGCCGTGGATTTCACCCCCAAATCCAGCGCAGATTCCGCCCAGAATCCGCCTCGCATTGTTTTCAATGGGAGGCGGAGATCGTAGCGGAATTGTTGTTTTATGGGAAATACAATTATTTACTTGGACATATTAGGAAGCCCTTTTTAAACTAAATTTTCCCATATTCACTTTTTTCCTTTGTATTGTGTTTATACATGGTTTAATTATGTATAGACAGATTTTATTTATTTTGTGACTCGCATTGGTGTTAGAAATAGAAAAATTAAGTAAAAACACTAAAATAGATATTAAAAAAAGCACAGCGATAAAACAAATATTATATTATATTATATATATATATATATATATATATATATATATATATAGTTTAGAGAAGGAATAGTTAATTTACAGTTTCTGCCCAAGTTTTATCAGTCACTTTAGTCAATAGGAAAATTGGGACTTAATTCATTGTCTATCTCCTTGTCTCTGCCTTCTTTAAATGTTTTCAGTGTGTGAATGTTGGCACTTTACAACAGTCTTGGTGGTAGAGTAGACAATGGAAGCACCATCATTTATCATCCCATCATAGATTAGATTAAGATAGATAATGTCCAATAATCTTTACCCTCCTGGCTCCTCTTCAGGTCCAGGCACTGTCCATCAGGTCCTTGGTCTGACCAGTGATGTGTGGTGCCACAAACAACATCCTGACAATGGGCGTGGAGGCAAGCAAGAGCAGGCTCTAGAGAGCCCAGGGAAAAGGTAGGTAGGTATATCATGTTGGTCCTGGTCATAAAGTACTTTCAATGAATGGGGAAACAGCACTAATTCCCCTAAATGGAGAGCAAAGCTTTGACCATAGTGAAAACCAAAAGAAGTGGTGCCAACAGACTCCAATGACTCATGAATGTACAAAGTGAGAAAATAAATATAACCCTATTAGTTCTCCTATGCAGTGTGCTGTGCAAAATAAGAGATTCATCTGCTCATAAACACCATATTATACTGACTTGCCTAAAGGTAAATCTCAGTTATTTAGTCATGGACTGAATGTTTCTTTGACATCTGTAAATAGGCCCAATATGGTTTACAGAAGCTTTGATAAATAAGGCAGGCTGAGGAGGGAGGGGGGCTTGCCAAGTTGATTTCTGATTATGCTGTCAGCAAGATGAAAATCCATGTTTGAGCTCCATAGCTGATTTTCAAGAGCCAGAGTGATTGCTTGGTATTAATTCAGGGGTCCAAATACGTCATATCCTTCTAGGTTCTGAAATTAGGCGTCTGTTAATGTTCTGCAATTATTGGGGGTCTGGTCTAGAGTCTGCATTAATTTAGATGGTCTGGATATTTAATCTACCACTGATGGTAGATAAGGGGACAAACATAGCCACCTCTAGTTCCAGTCTCCAATGTGGCAGAAAATTTATGGATACAGTTCAACGTAAGGGGTTACATTGTATTAGAACTATCTTTACTTAGTAACTAGCCTCTGCCCGCGACTTCATCTGCGGTTATTGAAGTGGATGATCTGCCTATATTCAGCAAATTGCTGCCGTCAATGGTTTGCATGCTCTGGCAGCTCTAACGCTGTCCTGCTTCTGAACTTGTTCCTCGCGCCATGCCTTTGATTGTTCCGGTATCTCAGCAGCTCGCTGGGACACCATATAATGAGCGTGTTGTTGGTATTGATGATCCACTTGCTCCAGCGTTTAGGCATCTCTCAAGCTAGCCTGCCACTGAACTCGTTCCTGGCGCTGTGCCCGTGATTGTTGAGGCATCTTAGCAGCTCGCTGGGACGCCGTATAAGTAGCTCGTTGTTGGCGTTGATGATCTGCCTGCTCTGGCATTTCGGCAGCTCTCAAGTTGGCCTGGCACTGAAGTTGTTCTTCGCACCGTGCCTATAATTGTTCCGGCATATCAGCAGCTCGCTGCCACACCATATAATGCATGTGTTGTTGGCATCGATGATCCCCCTCAGGAGAACTCTGTTGACTTCTGGAGGTGGGACAGGAACTACAACAACAGAGGCAGTTAAAAAAAAATTTTAAAACCCATTGGCTGCCGAAAACATGTGACCTCCCATTCATAAGAACGGCCACCGCCATATTCGTGTCATTTCGCAGTGAGAGATAGGGAGAGAGACATATCTGCTGAGGTCTAGATAGGCATTAGCTTCAGATAGGCAGGAAAAAACCAAAGAACAACAACAACTCTTCTCAGAGTTATACACTGTCCAGCTTTCCACGGACGGTGGAAAACAGGGACACAGAACAGTTACTTGCTGCTATATATGTGCACACCAGCTTTTGTTAGGCGTGTCCCCCCACAAAATAGCAGGAATCAACAGCAGTTACTTTTTGCTATATATGTGCAAACCAGCTTTTCTTTGGGGTGTCCCCTCCCCCCCAAATTTGTAGGAATACAGAGAAGTTACCTCCTGCTATATACATGCAAACCAGCTTTTCTTTGGGGTGTCCACCCCCACATATTTGCAGGAATACAGAGAAGTTACCTCCTGCTATATACGTGCAAACCAGCTATTCTCTGGCCCAGGAGATGTTGCCGTTCTGGCTTGTGGAAACTCAGGCCTTCCGTGACCTGATGGCAACTGCGGCACCTCGCTATGCCGTCCCTAGCCATCACTACTTCTCCCGCTGTGCCATCTCCGCCTTGCACCAGCATGTGTCACGCAACATCAGGCGGACCCTAAGTTCTGCGATTTGCACAAAGGTCCACTTGACCACCAACGTGTGGACAAGTGCGTGCGGACACGGACGCTACATTTCACTGAGAGCACACTGGATGAATGTAGTTGAGGCTGGGACCGGGTCACAATCTGGGGTGGTCTACCTCATTTCCCCACCCAACATCCCTGCCAGGGGCTCTGAACCACCACCCTCCTCCTCCACCATCACATCGACCCCAGCTACCTGCATTAAACGCTGCAGCACTGGCATGGGGAAACGTCAGCACGCCGTGCTGAAGCTCATCAACTTAGGGGACAGACAGCACACTGCCTCCGAGGTGAGGGATGCCCTCCTCGATGAGACGGCAACATGGTTTTCGACACTGCACCTGGACCCAGGCATGTTTGTGTGTGATAACGGCCGCAACCTGGTAGCCAACCTCCGACATGTTCCATGCCTGGCCCACGTGTTCAATTTAGTGGTGCAATGTTTTTTAAAAACGTACCCGAGCTACTGGTGAAAGTGCGGTGCTTGTGCGCCCACTTTCACAAGTCTCCAGTAGCCGCTGCTAGCATCCGAAGCCTCAAGCAATGCCACCATCTGCCAGAATACCGGCTGATGTGCGACATCCCCACATGCTGGAACTCGACATACCACATGTTGAGTAGAGTGTGTGAGCAGCAGAGACCCTTGATGGAGTACGATCTCCAAAACCCAAGGGTTCCTCAGAGTCAGGTCCCACAGTTTCTACACCATGAGTGGCCATGGATGGCAGACTTATGCGAGATCTTGCGTGTCTTTGAGGAGTCAATCATGAGGGTCAGCTGTGATGACTCACTCGTAAGTATCACAATCCCGCTCCTGTGTGTGATGCGAGAATCCCTCATTGCCATCAGGGATAACGCATTGGACGCTGAGGAGTCGGGCATAGGAGCACAACCATCCCAGCAGGATAGTCAGGGCACACTCCTGTCCGCTTCACAGCGTATATTGAGGGAGGAAGAGGAGGAGGAGGATGACGAAGTGCTAGATCTCATTGTTACACAGGAGGCTAGCGGGGAAGTTCACTGCGTCCCATTGCTGCAGCACGGATGGGGCGAAATGGAGGAGGAGGAGGAAGAGGAGGAAATGGAGAGTGACCATTCCACTGGGGGCAGCCAAGTCATGCCAAGTAACACTCTGGCACACATGGCTGAATACATGTTGGAATGCTTTTCAACTGACAAACACATTGTCAAAATCCTGGAGAGCAACGACTACTGGATTTTTGCAATCCTCAACCCCCGGTATAAAAATAATGTTTTAATTTTATTCTGGTAGAGGGGAGGGCCAGTCGCATGAGTCATTGCCACAAGCAACTGGTGCAGAATATGATGGAGATGTTTCCATCAACTCTCGTTGGCGGCACACAGGAGAGTTCCTCCAACAGGCGAACAACTGCCATCCAGTCCACACCTGGCAGGGGCACACTCTCCAAGGTCTAGGACACGTTAATGGCACCGACTCGCCAAACTACCGCCACTGAGGGGCCTAGTGTCACCAGGAGGGACAAGTATAGGCGCAAGTTGCGGGAGTACCTGGCCGACCCCAGCCCTGTCCTCTCCAATCCCTCTGCGCCCTATACTTATTGGGTCTCCAAGTTGGATTTGTGGCTGGAACTTGCACTGTATGCATTGGAGGTCCTTTCCTGCCCTGCCGCCAGCGTGCTTTCGGAAAGGGTCTTTAGCGCAGCCGGTGGCACTATTAATAAGCGCAGCTGGCTGTCAGCTGACAGTGCTGACCGGCTGATGCTGATCAAAATGAACAGCCACTGGATGGACCCATCATTTTCATGTCCACCTGTGTCAAGCACCCTGACATGAAGTTTCATGTGTGTGCTCACCCTCTTCAATTCCTCCTCCTGCACCATCAGCGTTGCACTATTATGCTTCTACTAGGCTCAATCCACCCTGATTCCCCCCAACTCTGCTGGTTAGAGTCTCAATCCACCCTGATTCCCCCAACTCTGCTAGTTAGAGTCTCAAACACCACCTGGGAATGCAGACAATAGTTTAGAAATAAAGATAACCACTATGTATATAACATAAGACAGAGACCGATGTTATCATTATTTAGCACATCTGCATTGGACGTTTCATCAAATGTCAATGCAGCATGTTGTTCTATTTTGTCTGCTGAAATGTTGAACATTGTAAAGGAAACCTAATAGACCCTAATATAGTCAATATACTCTCATTGCCCTGCTCCTGCAGTATGACAGATCTGAACAACAGAAATAAACACAGATGGGAATAGAGTATTAGACATAAGGGCAAATACGTGTTAGATTAGAATAGAAGACACCATTTATTACCACAACAGAGCACGTCTTATAAAAGGAGATGTCATCTGTTGTGACAGCTTCAATACAAAATACAACTTAGAAATGAAAGCGAAGGTTATGAACTCATCATCAATACAAACCATCCATTTACTAGCTACTTTTATAAAGTCAAGAGAGTGGAGAGTCAACCTATAAAGTCAGACTTTACATGCCCTCAAACAGCCCCCTGTAATTTCATTGACATCTCTGAGCACAGGGACGTCTCAACGCAGTTTATGTCACAATGCAGTTTTGTCGCTGCCAGAGACTAGTAACTGGCTTCAATATCAGTTCCAAATCTTGGATCTGGTAGACCAAGTAGATCCTGTGTATATATATGCCACTTGGGAAACTGGAAGTCATATAAACATAGCACTGGTCCAAGCACTGTTCTAGTCGTTGGCTAAAATGAAGTATGCATAATGCATTCTCAGGGTCATCGTACAATGAGAGTTTATGTGGTACCACTCGGGACAGACAACTGAAAGTCCTTGTGCAAGAACAGTTATTTCCAGTATCTCAGCATAGAGTACCCCCTTATGTTCCTCAGGCAATTCACCAGTAATTGATAGTCATGAATTCCTTTAGCAATCTATGAGACTGCATAAAGTTGCTGTTAAAGTGATAGCCCCTCTGACCTACTGGGCCCCAGTGCAGCTGCTTTAGTTGTGCTAATAGTATGGTATGTCCTCCCCTGGTGCCACTTTGTAACATACGTGTGTGGAATTGTCATTGTTTAGGAGGTAAAAATGTAATGAGTTTTCCCATCAAAGTAAGTTATGTCCAGCTGTACTTCAGCTATCTCCAGCACTCCCCTGTTCTTCATATCAGTGGAGGTCTGAGCAGACCCTTTAAGGATAACATGCTTTGATGGCAAGACCCCGATATCGTTTCAGCTGTAACACTGTAGTTGTAACATTCTCATGATTATTTCCTTACACTTACAGAATTTTACAGAAAATTGGACGATTAATTTGCTCACAATTTGCACCTAACACTTTCCTAAGAGTATAAAAAGCCTTTATACCAGACACACAACCTGCAACCCAAACTGTCTTCCTGTGTAGCCCCTCATGAGGAGAGGAACTGCTATGTATAATGTATTTGCCTTGTACTGCTAAATTTATAGGTTTTGTTTATCATCCTTCTGGAAATTATTAGCTCTGGTTAAAGTAGAAAGGTTGCTAAATATTCTTAGTATCTTAAACATAGAATTAGTCAATAGTTTATTCCCTTGCTACTAAGAATAGCTAAATTGTTTTCCCCTGGCAAGAAAATAATGCTGCATTACTTAATACTGCCATCTACTGGTCATTTCAAAGAATGCAGCACATGAAAATTGCTTCTTAGTTGTCCAGGTAGAAATCATTTGCTATATGTTGTGCAGAATTAGCATTTTCATACATGAGAATGATATACATTTAACATATTTGTAAAGTTATGGGTCTTGAGTTTTCTATAAACTTTTGGTACTCTAGCTGCTGTGAATCTACAACCCCCAGCATACTCCTTTAACTTCTATGGGTAGCTCTAAAATGAGCATAGCAAGTAGGGATAGGACATGCTGGGACATGTAGTTCCACAACAGCTGGAGCACCAAAGGGTGCCTACTACTCCTGGGGTACGATGTATTGTCTGGAATGCAAATCATAAGGAAACTGTATACACAACTCCGACCAGACATCACACAGCTTTGTCTTACTTCACTATTCATCAGTCCTAATGTCAAAAATAAATGTTCCCATTTCTCATTTTTTGTACCTCTATATACCTAAACAAAAGCAACGTTATAACTATTCCATGTGTTTTTGTCAGTATCACACTAGTGTAATTGTGACTTGACTATTAAATAGTAAAAATCAATGTGCAGCATATGGAGGCATATAATGTGTAATAGTGAGGTACCTGACAGTCCAGGGGATCTAAAGGCTACAATTCTAGGAATATAAAAGCTGATGTGATTGAAGTTAATGAGCTTTGAAGCTGCATCATAAGAAGACGGTTTATTATTTATTATACTGTATGTTATTGTCTTTACATTAGACACTTCATCCACCTTATGAATTACCAGTGTATGATAATCTAACAGAACACATTTACTTTAATTGGACCTGTCAGAATTGCAGTTTTTACAAGGTGTTCTATCATAACAGTTTCTCCTGTTTGGCCTTTGCAAACAATGAACACCTGTCAGAATGAAGGAAAGCAAAATGTGATAATCTTCTAATATTAAGTAAAGACATTAAAGCAAACCATCTGTGTACCATTCGCTTAAGGAAAAATGTCACCGTAAACATGGAGTATTACATATAAAAAAGAATTCTCCCTATATATTTACAGGTCTGATATCAGAGCCGCAGCTAGAATTATCCAGACCCAGTGGCATAACTACCGCGGAACAGGGCCCGGGACATTAGGGGCCCGGTGACAGCCGCTACTGCCTCGGTTTTTTCTTTTTTCTTAATAGGCCATTATCGGCTGGAGTTATTCCAGCCGGTAACGGGCCCTATTTACTTACTGATCCTGGCTGGGCCGGGATCGGTAACACCACGGGCCCCACAAAGACTATTATTATACTCGGGGGTCGCTGCAGACGGAGCCGGGGGACAGGTAACAGTGTTTTTTTATGTTTTTATTCCCCTGGGTCTCCGATAATTATACTCTGGGGTCTGAAAAGACCCCAGAGTATAATAATTATTTATGGGTGTCCACAGTGGGACATAATACTGTGTGCAGGGGCCACTATGGGGGATAATACTGTCTGCAGGGGCCACTATGGGGGATAATACTGTGTGCAGGGGCCACTATGGGGGATAATACTGTGTGCAGGGGACACTATGGGGGATAACACTGTGTGCAGGGGCCACTATGGGGGATAATACTGTGTGCAGGGGCCACTATGGGGGATAATACTGTGTGCAAGGGCCACTATGGGGGATAATACTGTGTGCAGGGTCCACTATGGGGGATAATACTGTGTTCAGGGGCCACTAAGGGAAATAATAGAGCGCGCAGGAATGCGGAGGAGGGGGTTGGTCGAGGTCTTCGGTGTCGGTCGGGGGGGGGGGGCATGTCAGAAGTTTGCCACGGGGCCCCCGCCATTCCTAGTTAAGCCACTGTCCAGACCCTATTATATATGTCCAGACCCTTGATATATGTGACCTCCAACCTTGGTCATAGCAGTCCGGAAGGTCCTCAAGTGGCCAGTACTAATACCTGTTAAATTTGCTAAAATATAGAAAAATAACTCCAGCTCACCCAACAGCTTGTGAATAATTTCCAAATACCTCTAGCCGAGATGCACGGACACCGATGGACTCCCTCGGTCAGTGTAGACTTAGATAGTAAGAACAAAATTCCAGCATTCACGGACAAGAAGATAATATAAAATCTTTCTCTTTATTTCTTCATATAAAACAATTCATTTCATAGTCCTAGAGGTGCTGTATCGGCAGATCCAGCATATCGTTATGGATGATAGCTACGCGTTTCAGGACATAGTCCCTTCCTCATGGTGGCCATGAGGAAGGGACTATGTCCTGAAACGCGTAGCTATCATCCATAACGATATGCTGGATCTGCCGATACAGCACCTCTAGGACTATGAAATGAATTGTTTTATATGAAGAAATAAAGAGAAAGATTTTATATTATCTTCTTGTCCGTGAATGCTGGAATTTTGTTCTTGTTAAATTTGCTACAGGATTGGGATCAGTGATGTTACTGCAAGTTTTTACTTTTCAGTTCTCTCACTGGTGCAGTAAGTGAATTCTACAGTAGGGTACATATCTAGTGAATGTTTACAAGGAGTGCCAGCAATTCCACTTAAATGGGAACACTGAAGGACCATCTTTTTTTGCCTGCAGAGTAGTTCCGTTAAACATTATAATAATAATAATAATAATAATAATAATAATAATAATAAATTTTATTTACATATATATATAAACATTACATTTTGCATTTCTTGAAGAACTAATTTTTACCAGCATAGATATCACAGAGTAGCTGGCCTACAAAGCTGATCCAAGCACAGTCACAGTTAAGAGAACACTGAGTACACCCTCTTTTAAAAAAAGTCTGGTCCTAAGAAGGTCTTAGGTACATACTACCTCAGATGAACAGGATAAATTACATTATGCTATCAGTTATTTAACAAAAACTAGGACAAAATGCAAAGAGAACGTGTGAAAATTTAAGCAGACCGTTAGGCTGTGCTGACATGGAGGAATTTGCCGTGGATTTCACCCCCAAATCCAGCGCAGATTCCGCCCAGAATCCGCCTCGCATTGTTTTCAATGGGAGGCGGAGATCGTAGCGGAATTGTTGTTTTATGGGAAATACAATTATTTACTTGGACATATTAGGAAGCCCTTTTTAAACTAAATTTTCCCATATTCACTTTTTTCCTTTGTATTGTGTTTATACATGGTTTAATTATGTATAGACAGATTTTATTTATTTTGTGACTCGCATTGGTGTTAGAAATAGAAAAATTAAGTAAAAACACTAAAATAGATATTAAAAAAAGCACAGCGATAAAACAAATATTATATTATATTATATATATATATATATATATATATATATATATATAGTTTAGAGAAGGAATAGTTAATTTACAGTTTCTGCCCAAGTTTTATCAGTCACTTTAGTCAATAGGAAAATTGGGACTTAATTCATTGTCTATCTCCTTGTCTCTGCCTTCTTTAAATGTTTTCAGTGTGTGAATGTTGGCACTTTACAACAGTCTTGGTGGTAGAGTAGACAATGGAAGCACCATCATTTATCATCCCATCATAGATTAGATTAAGATAGATAATGTCCAATAATCTTTACCCTCCTGGCTCCTCTTCAGGTCCAGGCACTGTCCATCAGGTCCTTGGTCTGACCAGTGATGTGTGGTGCCACAAACAACATCCTGACAATGGGCGTGGAGGCAAGCAAGAGCAGGCTCTAGAGAGCCCAGGGAAAAGGTAGGTAGGTATATCATGTTGGTCCTGGTCATAAAGTACTTTCAATGAATGGGGAAACAGCACTAATTCCCCTAAATGGAGAGCAAAGCTTTGACCATAGTGAAAACCAAAAGAAGTGGTGCCAACAGACTCCAATGACTCATGAATGTACAAAGTGAGAAAATAAATATAACCCTATTAGTTCTCCTATGCAGTGTGCTGTGCAAAATAAGAGATTCATCTGCTCATAAACACCATATTATACTGACTTGCCTAAAGGTAAATCTCAGTTATTTAGTCATGGACTGAATGTTTCTTTGACATCTGTAAATAGGCCCAATATGGTTTACAGAAGCTTTGATAAATAAGGCAGGCTGAGGAGGGAGGGGGGCTTGCCAAGTTGATTTCTGATTATGCTGTCAGCAAGATGAAAATCCATGTTTGAGCTCCATAGCTGATTTTCAAGAGCCAGAGTGATTGCTTGGTATTAATTCAGGGGTCCAAATACGTCATATCCTTCTAGGTTCTGAAATTAGGCGTCTGTTAATGTTCTGCAATTATTGGGGGTCTGGTCTAGAGTCTGCATTAATTTAGATGGTCTGGATATTTAATCTACCACTGATGGTAGATAAGGGGACAAACATAGCCACCTCTAGTTCCAGTCTCCAATGTGGCAGAAAATTTATGGATACAGTTCAACGTAAGGGGTTACATTGTATTAGAACTATCTTTACTTAGTAACTAGCCTCTGCCCGCGACTTCATCTGCGGTTATTGAAGTGGATGATCTGCCTATATTCAGCAAATTGCTGCCGTCAATGGTTTGCATGCTCTGGCAGCTCTAACGCTGTCCTGCTTCTGAACTTGTTCCTCGCGCCATGCCTTTGATTGTTCCGGTATCTCAGCAGCTCGCTGGGACACCATATAATGAGCGTGTTGTTGGTATTGATGATCCACTTGCTCCAGCGTTTAGGCATCTCTCAAGCTAGCCTGCCACTGAACTCGTTCCTGGCGCTGTGCCCGTGATTGTTGAGGCATCTTAGCAGCTCGCTGGGACGCCGTATAAGTAGCTCGTTGTTGGCGTTGATGATCTGCCTGCTCTGGCATTTCGGCAGCTCTCAAGTTGGCCTGGCACTGAAGTTGTTCTTCGCACCGTGCCTATAATTGTTCCGGCATATCAGCAGCTCGCTGCCACACCATATAATGCATGTGTTGTTGGCATCGATGATCCCCCTCAGGAGAACTCTGTTGACTTCTGGCTTCCTTCATAGCTCTCATTGTTTGCAACAAATTAGATTTTCTTTTTCCAGGTATGTTTAAAATTGACAAACTGCCAATTTGGATTAAAGGTGTTTGCCCATGTTAGTTTGTCTGCACTGCCTGGAGCAGATAAGATAATATGCAAATGTATTTACACAAACCACTGAGAGTGTGTGTTTACACGTAGAGATAACAGCCCTGGCTGAGATAAGCTGCTGCAGGAGCAGTGTAATATAGTATGTGAACATAAATTCATAACAGTCGCGAAGCCATGTCATTTACCAGGATAAAAAAGTAGCCTATGTGTTAATCGTGGTTACAATCTATCTATGTGCCAAATTTCTTTCAAATCCGTTCAGATGTTTTTGCGTGATTGACTAACAAACATACAAACATCTAAACTTTCACATTTATAATATTAGTAGGATGCACTTCTGTATAAATGTTGATAAGATATATATACTGTATCTATAACTGTTATTGCATGTCTTTGGGCAATGCCCAGTGTGCATTTAAAGAGGACCTGTTTCCAGGTCTCATAAGACGAATGACATATGTCATCTAATAAGTGCTGTCACCCTGTGTATTGTGGTGGTTTGTTTATCCAAATTGGTTCAGCAATTCCAAGAATATAAGCCCCATTAGTGTTTATACAATTGAGGATCTATTAGCCAAGCGGGCAATAACACTGTAGGATATACTGCACACAGACACCACATCCGGAGAAATCACAGTGTTATCGTCCACTTCACTAATAGACCCTAATTTGCATGAACACTAATGAAGCTTATACAAATTTGAACTGATAGTAAGATTGCAAACTCTTGTGAGCAGGATCCTCACTCTTATTGTCTGATGTGTTAATTTATCACACCATAATGTCTCATACTGTCAGTTCATATCCCCTTTGATTTGTAAAGTGCAGCGGAATATGTTAACGCTATACAAATGAAGTTATTATTTTTATTAGTTTAACAGTTTTTGTCCAGATTTGGAAATACATAAATGCTCAGGGTACAGATGATTAAAGGGATTCAATTATTAAAATTCATTTTTTTTACCCAACATGTAGGAATAGCCTTAAGAAAGACTATACTTCTCCTACTTTCTAGGCATGCACAGTCGGCTCTGCCGTCAGCCCTTGGGCAGGGCTAACTGCGCATGCCCACGGCAATTTTCCTGTGGCTGCTTACACAGTAAACTGATGTAAGCAGCCATTTTCTTGTGGCTGCTTACACAGTAAGCAGGGGTAAGTGGCCAAAAGAAAATGGCCGCAGGCATGCGCAGTCGGCCCGACGGCAGAGCCAACTGTACATGTCTAGTAGAGATGAGCGAGTACTGTTTGGATCAGCCGATCCGAACAGCACGCTCACATAGAAATGAATGGACGTAGCCGGCACGCGGGGGGTTAAGCAGCCGGCCGCCGTCAAAGCGGAAGTACCAGGTGCTTCCATTCATTTCTATGGAGCGTGCTGTTCAGATCGGCTGATCCGAACAGTACTCGCTCATCTCTAATGTCTAGGAGTTTGAAGCCAGCGCTGGAAGAAGACACAGGGAGAGGCCATTCCAGGTGAAGAGAGAGGCGGCACTGTGGAGTTCTCCCGTAGCAGTGCTTTTTGAGCGTTGGGGCCCAGTGCAGCAAGAGAACTCATTTGCATGCAGAAGAAAACCAAAGGTAGGAGAAGAATAGCCTTTCTTAAGGCTATTCTTACATGTTAGGGAAAAAAAATTGAGTTTTAAGGATTGAATCCCTTTAATGACATTGGGTCTTTGAAATCTGGTGACAAGTCAGCAAAGGGGTTGTTCAGGCTATTAATATTAGATTCTCACTGAGGGCCAGGGGTTGGATAAAATTTTTAAAAAAATTATACTCACCTACCCATGATCCTCAGTTTGGGCGGTGCATTCCCATTTTCCTCCAATCCACAGACTTCCTGGGTCAAAGGTGCAAATGGACAAGTGATCACCAGCTTTCATAAGGATCTGCTCATATCTTCAGGAGACAGACCAGATTACACACTATGCCATGTGTTTTGATTCATACATTGTGCTTGTAGGTAATAAAATGTAATTCCACTAGGAACAAACACAGGAGTCCATATGTGAATTGTAACACCTCTAAATAAGCCTTGGCAACATGCAGTGTAAATGCTCCTCTTGCGTTGAAAGATATATCAGCATCGTGCCAAGAAGAGTCCTAATTATTATTCTGTGCATCCAATAGCACTGTGTGCCTGTGTATGAATGACAAACTGCTTGTTCGGTGTTTCCATAATTTCTAACACCAATTAAAGGTGTAATCACATTTCAGTATTCATACTTAATAGGAAATTCATCTCAATATCTATATTTAATGGGATATTCACGTCGACATTCACATCTTAAAATTCACATTTAAGGGATATTCACATCTAAATATTCATATTTAAATGTGTCCCATACACAAAATTAACTATATTTGCAAGTAACAACATTGCAGCTTAAAAAGAGTGAATGACATGGCCCCTGGACATGGGCAATACCCAGGGAGCGCTCTGATTCAACTGCTCTGAGCACATGAAATGATATCAGTGTTGATTTTGTACAAAGTCTATTGTACATATGTGAGTTATACCATTTCAGAGGAACTACTAATAAAATACATAGCAGAATCGGGTGCTGACCCTGACAGTCAGCACTTATGAGCAGTGATGACAGTGATTTTCTACAATGAGAATAACTCTTTAACTATTCTTGTTTTGTAGTACATACCATACAACCTTTGATCATGTGTCTTGCTGTAAATCCCTCAAGACAATAGAGTAGTGTATTGTGCTGATAAGATTACTTAATGTAAGACACATTGGTTCTTCAGATAGTTTGAATGAACATGTGGGCGTGATGAAGATGAGTTTCTTATGTTCTACTGGGTGAGGTTATGAGATGATATAAAGGATTGTGCTTCCCTCGAACTGTAGTTAAGGATTACACGCAGCAACCATGAAGGCACACCTGAGTTGTGGATTCAGAGGGTCTGAAGACTACTGTAGCTGAAAAAAGACCCTGGCATCACACTGCAGATCTAGGGAGGTCCTGCTCTGTCCGCTAATATGCAGACTGTGACATGTGGCAGTGGACAAAGCCACATAGTCAAACATGGCTGCAGATCAAGTCACAAAGATGAACTATCACAAACAATATTGATGTACTAAGGAGGTCCCACAGGGTGATGTATGGAAAATTTTAGAACTGATGCACTGAATGGCAAAGTGTCCTTTCCACCATATTCATACTGCATAAATTGAACAGTTTGCAACATTATAAAAACTGTGCCTCTCTGCAACAATTGGTGGTACTATTACCGCATTATGTTCAGTAAAGTGAACAGTTTTACCGTATCAGTGCTATTTGAGGATAGACTAAAGAAAGTAATACTAGTTGTATTTCACAGTGATATGAATGCCAAGAACTATAAAACACAATCCCTTAACCCTGGGCTGCTGCATGTAATGCTTGACTAGCAAGGTTCACATTCCATATAGGTAGACCATGCAGCAGTTGTGAGGGTCCCTGGAGACATGGGAGCTTAGACTACGTTAAATCCATAAACATGTAGAAAAGGAAGTCCAGCACCACATGACAAAGTCATATAAAACAGCACCAGATACAGAAAAGGCAAAAAACTGTTTCCAAACTTACTGAAACATGATGGTAAGACATGCACCAGATGAGACACAAGGGGGAAAAAAATCACCTACGCGTTTCAAAGCTACTGCTTCTTAGTCACTTAGGACTATCACTGTCACTGTTTACCATAATGTCTCAGTAAGTTTGGAAACATTTATTTGCTTTTTCTGTATCTGGTGCTGTTTTATGGGATTTTGTCATGTTCATTAAAATTTAAGTTTTAATCATTGCTTGAGCTACTTGGTGCTGGACTTCCTTTTCTACATGTTTATGGATTTGCCTTGACCGGGACTCCGGGAGGTCTATTTTGTCTGGGCATAGAATAACCAAGAATTTTTTCACTTGCTTACATCTGATTAATTTTGGGCTGTGGACTTTTGTCTTTTGTTATCTTAGACTAAGTTGGCTGATTTCCTTATGCAGAAAATACCACTAAACAGGTTTTAAACTAAGTGTCTTGTAAAGACCTGGGAGAAATACCAAGTTCTTCTCTTTCAGGTGTTTATACTATAGGCAATGTTACCAAGAACCAAAGGGGGGGGGAAGGGCTAGTTTAATGATTTTTATGGAGCCCTCTCTGCATAGTCCCCTGCTTGATAATGAGATGTTGTCCTTTTAACTGTTCCTCCATTATGGCCAAGTCTTGTTTTTTTCGTTCTATTTCGTACAATCAGTCTTGGCAGGCATTGACTGACAGTAAAGCACTGGGATAATTGTATAATTGGCCGCATAGTTGTGAAAATAATCAAACACAAACAACCCTTCTGCCAGGTGAAAAGATTATAGTACAGTATGTCAACCTCAATCTCAGCCATTCACTTGGAAGCCTAGACAAAGAAGTCAGCTGCACTATTCATCATAGAACTAGTGTTTAGACAGTTTCTTTTAATGATCTTTTTCTTTCTATTACTTTTAGAAATCTTTAGCCATTCCATGTTCAGATGTCCACGGAGATACCATTTAGAAGATCTCAGCACTGACTGCTCATAAGTATCACCCAGACGATCAGGGCAACATAATAAAGTTAAAAACCATTTTCTAGATAAATGCTAATTTGTTTTCCTAATACAGTCTTCATCCTGTATAAGAGTGTGCTTCATTCTCTGGAGAGAAGTTGCTGCAAGAACATTAAAGGGAGTGTACCATTGCACCCATCCATATGCAGCTAACAGCAGTTGTGTGTAGGGCAATGCATACACTTCTTAAAACATACTTCTCCTGTCAGCTCGCAGATATTAAATTTTTATTCTTTATGCAAATAATCTAAATGGTGCACCAGGGGCTGACATATTGCTGAAGAACAGGAAAGTGTTTAAAAAGCTTATGCATTGTCCCACACCACTTCTAATAGTTCCATGAAGCCAAATTTAATGGTAGACTCCCTTTAAAGCACAGTCACTTATTTTTTAACATTTTTATTACCACGTTTAATGAGTAAGACGAGGGTAAATTCCCTAAACCCCACTTCATCAGTTTCTCGTATCCACCATGTTATTCGTACATGATATCTGGAACCCTAATATGTCATCCTATTACCAGCTTTCAGTAATGTTTGGGCATTAAGTAGGACATTGATGAGTGACCATTCTGCTGATTATTAGACAATTGACATCGATATTAGAATATAGTACTGAGTTACTCAAAGACTGATAATGCTGTTAGATAGAAACAGCCATTGCACTGGTACTATAATGTATATTATGTTTTATAGAAAGAGTCCCTCTCATTAGTTCCACTATATGGTTTTATAATCTCAACCACAAAAAAGTTATTGGTTATTGTTATTTGTATAATATGTGGCTGGTTATTATTTTTGTCCTATTATTGGCCATCCCTTTTTTACTTCTATTTTTCCGATTAATGGCAAAAATATCTTCTCTGGATGTGATCATCAGTAAATCTCTGTGGTCCTCATGCCTTTAAATATATGTATGTATAATTTTGTACTGAATAAAATTGATATATTTTGATTAATTTTGGCATGAGCTTTTTGTGGTTAAATATCTTTTGGACGCTTCACCCAGCATAATGGTCTGATTATATTAGAACTTACATGTACTTTTGTATGATGTTTGTCCACTATTCTTGTAGCTATATAAGGTATATTTATATAGTTTTATAGTGTAATGGACAGTGTGTGCCATCCCTCTGTGCCACTTAGCGGGATTGACTTTGGGCCTCTCCCAAGGGCATTATCTAAGTAGTCTTGCCAGTATTCACATTCTGAGCCCTTTGGAAAGGCTACCAGGCCACTACCTCTTGGAGTGTCCCTAGTGCAAGAAGTGGATGGCTGACAGACGCAGAACCCCTGCTGCTTTGCTCTCTAGTATGCAGACCTTAAAGAGACTGGGACATGTGGCAGTGAACAGATACATACAGGTGAACTGTCACAAACAATATGGATGAACTGAGGAGGTCCCACGGCAGTGGCGTAACTACCGGGGTAGCAGCGGTAGCAGCTGCCACAGGGCCCGGGACATTAGGGGCCTGGCGACAGCCACTACTGCTGCTTTTTTTTTTTTTTTTAAATAGGCCATTACCGGCTGGAGTAACTCCAGCAGGTAACGGGCCCTATTCACTTACCAATCTCAGCAGGGGCTGGGATCGGTAAGTGACGCCACAGGCCCCATAAACACTAAAATTATACTCCTTTTCAGAGACAGGAGAGGTAAGGGAACATAAAAAAACACTATTACCTCTCTGGGCTCAAGAGAGGCTTTGGGCCTACTTATGTGACATCCCTGACATCACATGGCCGGGGCCTGCTTCCCGAGTCATGTGACGTCCCAGACGTCATTGAAGATGGTCGACACCACCGAGGAGTGCCACGGAGCCAGGGAGAAGTAATAGTGTTTTTTATGTTGGTATCCCCCCTCGGTCTCTGATTATTATGCTCTGGGGTCTGTATGCAGGGGTAAGGGGGATCAGTCAGTCGGGATGTTCAACGTCATTAGGGGGTCCCCATGTCAAAAGGTCGCCACAGGGCCCTGCCATTCCTAGTTACGCCACTGTCCCACGGGGTGATGCGTGGAAGGTTTTAAGACTGAGGAGAGAGGCTGAGTTAAAAGAAGGGACAAAACATAAACAAGGGAAGGAGAGATGGCGGATGCTTCTGCCAGACACAGCTCATGGCAGACACAAACCACCAGTGCTAAATATAGTATATATTAATATACAATGTATACCATTTTCTGGAAAATTGCAGATGGTTTTCTTTCAAGGCAAAGACATCCATTTGCTGCATGTATTCACGTGAAGCAACTGACATTCGCAGAATAGCCTTAAAAATTATGCTATTATTTCTGGTCAAATTCTATTTCTCCAGAAAAATTAGGAAAATGTACTCCTGATGAATTCCAGGCTAATAATACAAGGCTAATCTCACAAGCATAAAAGATAACTTCAATGAGACATTAACTTAGCATTTTTACTTGATTTATTAGGTCTGGGTAATAATGTGCCTGATGTATAAAAGTGTGCCTTAAAGTACTATCATAATATTACATTATTGGGGCGGTTATGGGATTTTAAAAAGAATGAATTAGATGATGTAAAAGTAATTTATCTTAAAATATTGAGCTTCAGTTTTTTTTATCTAGACTAAATGTCATTAATTTTAATTTGCAATGTTCTCCCATTAAAATTACTAAAATGTTGAATACGGTATATTATTCTTGAATATAAATAATGTATTGTTGAACATACATGTCACCCTACAGCACCATGAGCTTCAACTTTGTTAAGGGCAACATACTGAAGTTGTACTATGGGGTTTATTTGTCATGAATTCTGCTACAGTTTTGGTGCATTGTCCTAATGTGCACCAATTTAATGAAATGTCAAACCATGTTTAATGCATCTGTCCTGAGATAATACACCATTTTATATGACAATCCCTTACTGAATGGAAACATTGCTGTGGCTTAGGTAAATATTTACCACATTCACTGAAGAGAGTCTTGGAGTGCTGTGGGTTTTGTTTTGTTTTTTTCATTTTCGTACCACTTACTGAAGGGAGAATGCAAAAATTTTTACAACTTTTTTTTCCAAATCACTTTTCTTAAAACCAGTGTACATTAGCTCAAGGGGATAACCATGCCCAATTTTCCATCTATTTTTCAAAAGTGGAGTTAACGGCATAAAATTGCAAAATGTACAAATGTGTCTAGAACAATGCAAACCCTATTTTTGTGATTTTTTTTTTTTTTAGGTACCAGAATCCTAAACAGAATCCTGAACTGCAGGACTTGTTTAATTTTGTCACACATTACATACAATGTATGTTCATTAGGGTGGACCGAGATATCTGAGGGTCTCTTTGCAAGAATAGTTATAGGCCCCTTTTTTTACCAATACCTCAGTATAGAACAACCGTCTTACATTTCTCTAACAGTCTGCCAGTAATCACTAGCTATGGAGTTTATTAACACACATTTACCCTTAGTCAGTAGAATGGACACTAGAAAGATGTTGTTGAGGCCATAAAGCCCCTGACCTACTGGCCCTCTGTGTAACAGGTTGCCCCAATGGTATGTCCTCTCCTGGTCATCATACAACATGACAGAAATAGTCTATTCATAACTTTTACGGACCCATATACGGTACATAGTTTAGTTAGCCAGTCCCATTGAAGTGATTCAGTTCAGCTTACTTTTGGCGTTCCTCTGAATCACCCCTGATAAATAATGTCAGGGAAAGAAACAGCTGTGCAGGATAGATATTACCATGCTCAGCCAACTGTGTACTCATGAGAAGTAACCACCACCAGAAGTGTCTGGCTACAGATTGTTCCCAACTGAGAGTGGAAGTGTATGGAGGGAGTTGGCAGGAATGACTGTCAGAAGAATGAGCATTCGGTAGACAGCTATTGAACATGGATGGGTACTTTTCACTCGGCATTAGAATCCTTATGAATAAAGTAATTAGTCACTAAGAAATGTGTTAGGAAGTAATTGGGATGAAATCTGTGTTGCAAACCTTCATTGCCCATACACATTCAATAGTTGTCTGATTCACAGATATTATTCCCAGCTATGAACTGAGGTGGCGTGTGTTGCCATATGTGAGAGGAAAGCAAGCTGCTGAGAGACTCTTATGGACACAAATGATTGGACAGAGGAGTCCGGCATCAGCTTTCTGTCTTCTGCCACTGCATTACACATCACTGCTAGGCCAAGCATGTATATCTGAATGTCTGTCTAGATATACTGTCAATCTGTATGACATCAGACTAACATAACTCATCAAGTTTAGCTGAATCTACTAATGGTAGAGAAATATCTCATCTCTATGGCCAGCTATTCACAGCTGTTCCTTCTGAATTCTGCATACACATGCACACTCAGTTTGCATGTGTTTTTCAATAGAGAAGTAAATCTGTAGTAAATCACTTCCAGAAAGGTGGTGGCTTATCTCATATAATAAGAAAAGGATCAGGCATTGTAATTCACCATGTCCATAATCTGTCTGGGGAGAGTGGTGACATAATCTTGCCTGAGGAGAATTGTGAGGCCCTCATACACCTAAGATATCTGCCAAAATTGGTGAATTTGGCTGTCTTTTCTCTTATGCTTGTAGGGGCCATAAATGGAAAGAAGAACAGTAAAGTCATTTGATTATGATATATTTACATTAAAGAGGTTGTGCAGAAAAATATGTCTGCCTTCTTCCAAAAACAGCACCACACCCAGAGGCGTACCTGGAAGCCTCGATGCAAGATCTGAAACAAGGCCCTCATCTATCATGTTCTATGTATAATACAGTGGCGTAACTAGTAATGGCGGGGCCCCATGGCAAACTTTTGACATGGGGCCCCCTGACCAACATCAAAGACCCCGACCGACCAACATTCCCCCTGCTTGCGCTATTATGACCCATAGTGACCCCTGCACACAGTATTATGCCCCATAATGGCCCCTGCACACATTATTATGCCCCATAATGGCCCCTGTACACACAGTATGGTACCCCATAGTGGCCCCTGCACACAGTATTATGCCCCATAATGGCCCCTGTACACACACAGTATGATGCCCCATACTGGCCCCTGCACACATTATTATGCCCCATAATGGCCCCTGTACACACAGTATGGTACCCCATAGTGGCCCCTGCACACAGTATTATGCCCCATAATGGCCCCTGTACACACACAGTATGATGCCCCATACTGGCCCCAGTACACAGTATTGTGCCCCATAGTGGCCCCTACACACAGTATTATGCCCCATGGTGGCCCCTGCACACAGTATTATGCCCCAGTCATGTGACATCAGGGACAGCACACTAGTAGGCCTGAAGCCCAGAGCCAGGAGATATAAGTAAATGGGGCCCATTACCAGCTGGAGTTACTCCAGCCGGTGACGGCCTATTACAAAAAAAAACACAGCGGTATCGGCTGTCGCCGGGCCCCCTAATATCCCGGGCCCTGTGGCAGCCACTACCGCTGCTACCCCAGTAGTTACGCGACTGGTATAATACTAGCGTCTTACTATACTATATAGAGGCGTTTGGGCCCTCTGAGCCTCCAGGGCCTGGTAACAACTGCACTTCTTTCTATGTAGTTATGTGTAGTATCGCAAATTAGTCCCATTTACCTTAAATTGAGCTGAGCTGTAATATCTTAAACAACATGTGAGTCTCTCTTTTTGGAAGAATTTGTTCATAAGAGTTTCCTATGTGCAATAGAAATGAGTTATAACAGCAGAAAGCATGTACTTACCGGTACAGACACTTCATTGTTACTCTTCAGTTTTCCAATGATAGTATAGCCATCCAGGCTAATTTTGCCTCTTGGAACAAGCGTGAATGTATCCACTTTGATGCAGTCAATATAAAGTGTGATTTTATCCTTTTGCACACTAAATAGAACTTTGTGGAAATTAGTATCAAACAGGAAAGGGAGGTGGGAAAAGGTGACAGTTTTCAATTTCCCATCTGTTCCCTTGTAAGAGAACTCAAGGGCTTTTTTAGGAGCATTGAAATTGATAGCTGCTTGCTGCTTTCCCTCAGAGTCTACGATTTGCCAAATACTCCAGTATTTGTTCTTTGTGCTGTCTTTCATCCGGAAAGTAAACATAAAGGAATATTCCTCTGGTAGCCCGCTGCCATAGATGTGCCTAGAAGCATACCATGACAGTACATAAATGGATGCGCTTTTCAGAGCCCAAGGAATCAATCCATAAAATACTTCTTTCTCTCTTTGCTTCTCTTACATTGCAGTAAAACAATACATGCAAAGCACGGCATTAACATTATAAATGTACTCTCATGAATGAACAACTTCAGAATTAAAATACATTTTTGAAGATGTTAAGAGCAATTAAATATAAAAGACATTTAGTCTGTACAAAATGTAAATTTGTCTAATTGCTTTTATTAATTAAATTGTCCAATCCAGTCAACTGCTGTTCACATTAATTGCCCTATTTGCATATTTGATGGAACTGCCACAGTTAAGTGTGCAATCAGCAATTGTGCCAATTAGCCCATTTTATGCACCTTCTAGTAGGAAGGAAGACAAGTCCATAACTAGACAGAATTGTATTGCTAACTACAATGAACACAAATTATTATTCATGCTAACAAAATTATTATTATTATGGATATAGAAAATATTACTAATATTCATGCAAAATGCATAATAAAAAATTACATAATTAAAACAAAAATAAATTATTATTTTTTAATTATTCTTATTATCATCATCAGTAACAATAATCATACCTACCCTGTAAATTTCAGCACTACTACCTTAGGACAGCGCCTGCACTATTTATTTTATGTCACTAGAGGGAGCTTATTGACAATACTTGCGAAATAAATGCGTTGAAACAAAGAATAAAAGAAAAGAATGCTGTCTTTGTCATGAATTTAATTTGTTTACTGAGTCACATAAGTATCTTGGACCTGCACATTACATAGTCTTTTATTTGCTTTATCATTTAATATACACTAGCCTTTTACCCATAAAATTGCTGGAAACATAATCTCAGTAGTTTGGATAAACAGGAAAGCAATTACAGAGCAGTCACACGTTACTAATGTAATACACAAAACAAACACCGTACTCTGTATATTCACCATCGTCATACTTACAACTGATCTACAAGTAACACACCTGGTCAGAATCCTGAAGTCAACATTTGTCCCCAACTGATAGGCCACTTGGAATGGCGATGTCCCCACAACAGTCTGTATGGCTCCGACTGATGCAGCTCTGTCTATCTGGAACTTGGAAATCAGATCAAAGCCTAAGGAAGGAAATGAGAAGTTCATGTTTGTTGCAAAGGAGATAAACAACTGTTAATGAGGTGAATAGATCTCTAAATATGGAGTGCTGGGGAATGGCAAGCTACTAACATATACAAGTATACATGCTGGAAACAACCAAGATTAGGTACATATACAGATGCATCAGTCTGTAATATGAGTATTGATTATTACAAATAGCTTTGGGTAAAATTGGTTTTGTTAATATGTTTTGGAAAGATAAATGGAAATGAATATGCCCACCATTGCACCTTAGGTCACACATGCTACTGAATATGCATCAGCTGAAAACCACCACCATCACAGATCCACTCTTGCAGGAATCCTTGTGGCTCTCAAGCTGCATTCATCCTTTACATTATTGGTAAAATCTGCAGCAATAATTGGCTTGCTGTGGATGGAAAACTCCCAGTGTTGTGACTTTTTTTCACAGCCCAGTTAAATCTCATCCACAATGCTGATAGATATTGCAGCAGATTATAATAGGCTGACCCCTAAAGGATGCATCTGCTAAGTGTTACTATAGTAAAACATAGGAATGGGTCACTTAATAAGGGAAATTATTTCTCACATAGCAACCTTGCAGGAGATTATTATAGTAGTCGCACTAGCTGTAACACACCTTTGCCAAAAAACAAATAAATCTATGGATAAATAACTTTAGTGAATGCTTTAGAAAGATATTACTACTGGTGCTTATCTTCATTGAGGACAAGAAGAGTCTATCCTGTTCAGTCCATGTTTCCCCTGACTCCATAGCATGATATCTTAGCATGTAACATCCCTCATAAGAGCTTAAGTGCCAGCGATGTGCCTATTAAGACCTAATGACAAAGGCCATACATGATATATGGGTTTTGCTGATAAGCTGTCAAGTCTCTTTTACCTGGTAGATCATCCTGTCCACCATTGATTGGTGGACATTTGTGCTGGACATTGTTGAATTTTAAGCTGAATGGAAATCCTAAAAAGAAACACAATATTAACATACAGAAAGTTCTAGAAATACTGAAGCTAAACTACGTTATGTGTCAGGTTATTGTGTTGCTTGCACATAGGAATTGTACACTGATTTTAATGTGAATAGAAGCTGTGACATTACTGGCTCTCCAGGCCTTCTCAGAGAACAAGCCTCACTGTATTTCTAGTAATCCTACTGTAGCCACATCCATTACAGTAGGACTGTTTGGCATAGATTGTAAGGGGCGAGCCACCCTTCATTGAATGCTCCCCCGCCCATCCCTCATTATTGGAAGGAATGTCTACAGGGACTGTGTGGCTTTGCTGCCGGCAGGTTGTGGTTTATTGACATTTACAAGAACTAGAGAGGGGAGATCAAATAGACGACCACCTTAATCTAAACACTCAATGGTCTGCTTTTCTGAAAGCACTCACTGTGTGCAGGAAAAATAAACATTTTTCTTTACAAACGAGTTCAATATGACCTAGGAACATTTTGGAAAATGTTGCTCAGGTCTGGTTTGTGAGTACAGGGGTTTGAAATGTGGCCTCTGGGCAGAGCACCCACTTTTACACAGAGGGCTCTTTTTTCACACAGTGGCCCAGTCTGTACGGGTCTTTCCTTTGAACAACATTAGCAGTCCAAAAACACCTTTCAGTCCCAATGTAACATATACTGTATCTGCAATTACAGTTATCTGGCTACAAGCCAACTATATAGGATCAAAGCTGAATTCATGCCAGTATGATCCAGCCCCACCTTGCAGTTTACAGGAAATACAGGCATGATAAAGTATACCTTAATACACAACATTTACCTAGAAGGATAAGTGTACTATGTATTGCAAGTCAGCACTAATGGAGGTTTGCAAACATTTTCATAAATAATACCATTTTAAGGCTGTTATGTCCATCTATTTATCTAACCTGAATTCAGTCTATCACATAACCATCTGCATATCTAATTTACGTTTTATATACGTATACAACATATAGGATTTCTCTAACCTCAGACTGTCTATCTGTGTAATATCTATTCATATTTATCTCATTGTCTACTGATATGAAAAACGCAGAATATCTATCTTTTATAAAATCCACATTTTGTCCTCTGCAACAATCTGTGACATGGTGAGTCACAATACAATAAATACATAATAACAGTCAGTCATATAAGAAGTGTTCTTGGCTACACCTTTATCTCTTTGTGTCATATGTATTGATCCATCCATCTATCTAGAATTAAAAAAAAAAATAGGCAGCACTGCAATATCAAAAAATGAAGGGACTTTTATTAGCCAAGTGCATTGTTTCAGAACTTAATGAACCTGTTTCAAGTCCATTAAGGACTGAAATGTGACACTGAGCTAATAAAAGTCCCATCATGTTTTGATATTGGAGTGCTACCTGTTTTTTGGGAATTCTATTATATAGTGATTGGCTCTGCGATGTGCGACCCAACGTTTTGTTTGGTTTGGTGCTACTTTATTTCTTTTATCTATCTGATCTCCTTTTGCATACTATAAAGTCATGTTTTCAAGTTGTATTTTTATCATCTATCAATGTTATATGTAATTATTTGTTCAGTATATAGATAAAATGATTGATAGATAGATAGATAGATAGATAGATCATAGATCACTTACTTGTATAGTGTTCAATTGTGCCATATACCAGACTTCCCAGGAAGCTGATGGTATACAAGGCAAGTGGAAGGTTCCTATAAAAAGAAAATTTGCTGATTACAATACCAAACACACACACACACACACACACATATATATATATATATATATATATATATATATATATATAATCTTATACATATAGAATGTCTTGCAGACTAATATATCAGTCTCCACATTATACAAAAATTCTATCGTCAGAGCTACCTAATGTAACTGTTTTCAAGTTATAGTAGATGTTTTCAGTTTACAGTTCACAGATACTTGTTATATACTGTAGGAGTAATAGTATTACTTTTCTATACTTCTTACAATATGGTTGCACTTACCAGATGCCCTTCATGTCTCCTTATTCATTGGCGTTAGCTCCCTGCTATCCCTGGGCACTGAAATTTTTCAGAAGAGATCTAATTATTTATAGGGAGTATAATTCTTTAGCATTTCTAGGCCAATGAGAGACGGTTTGGCTGGCCCTGGACTCCACCTCTGCAGCTATTAGGATGTGTACAGTGTACAGTTTGTGTAGTACAAGAGGCTCAACCAGGGGTCTGCAGAGTAAAGAGCTACTGTGAAAGGTGAGCTTAGAGTCCTAGAAGCAGGAGCTATTCTCTACTATTCCGAATTTATTGTAATCTGTCTGGAGTGGCTCTGCTTACACAGCCAAATCTGAAACATTGATAGAATTGTGCAGTAAAGAACTACCACAATCCCAGCGCTAGATGTATTTCTATGTGGTTATAGATGTATTTTATTTGGTAAGACAACAATAAGCGATATTACATTATAATCTCCAATTTACAGTGTCCAAAAATGAACAATGAATCTCTCTATTATTGGTTAAAAAATAAACAAGATAAGGAATAGTGGATTATTTGGAAATAGGAACGCTAAAGGGAAGCAAGACTGTACCCTCATCAAAGACAGAAATTATTTACTGTAAGAGCAATGAGGCCATGGTGTTCTTGCTACATGATGCAATGATTACAGGGAAAAAAAACATAACAAGGGGCTCCATGCAAGAATACGTGTGGACCCCCTTGAGAGAATATGAGTACATGCTCTCTAACAGCTAAGAACATCTCCCTTTATGTCTGGCTAACCATCTGTCAGTAATTGTGAGGAATAGTTATGTCCTTCACTAAGTACGTTACATGTAATCTAATAGACAGTAGAGAGATGTTTTTGATGGGCAGAGGGCCCCTTTTCCACCTGAGCCCTTGTGCAGTTGCACAGGTTGCATAAAAGCTCAGAAGCAGACACTGACAACAAAGGGCGACTGTGCAAAAAGTTTGACTTGGTCCCTTCTGTTAAACAACAATATAATACACTAATATATAATATAGTATAACCCAAATGGGACACATGAGGCACACATTTCAGTGGCTGTGTCGCAAACTGCTAGTTCCCAGGCTGCTTATAACACGATTGGATGTGTCAGGATCTTTTTGCCCAACAGATCAAGGTCAGAGAAGTTGTTGAGCACCTCATCACATTAGTACAGGTATGTAGCCTACTACAAACTACACCCCATGCAGCCTCCTCAGTATACACACACCTCATGTGATCCCCACAGTATATGGCCCCCTGCATGCTAGCCTCTACAGTATACCATACTCTTTTCATGTGGCTCCCACAATGTTAGGCACCTGCCAGTGTGGCCCCCACGGTATAAAATATTCCTCATAATCTCTCCACAGTATATGGCCCCTGAATGAGCGATCAACTATATATAAGCCCTGCATCTGACCAACACAGTATACGGTACCTTCCTTAGGTGACCCCCACAATGTTATGCATCCGGCTCCCCAAAGTATATTTTCCCCTCTATGTTATCATTACATTAGTCCTTTTATCAATGCCCTATTATATGGGAAAATGGTCGGAAGAATATTTTGACCACTGCACAAAAGACATTGCATGGGATGAGGTGGTTAAGGAATTACACCAAAAGGAGTGGGACAGTAGTTCAAAAGCCCAGTGCAAACAGCTTGGTAAGTAACCATCTTTTCCCTTGCCATACAACAAATAAAGACACAGCATTATGTGCATTGTATACTATTTTATTTTTGACTATGTAAAAATCTGTTGTGAGATTGAAGGTTCTATTTCTATTTTGTTAATTTTCAAAACAGTCCAAATCACGCTGATAGATCTGCCATAACCAATTTAGCTGAAAACATAAGAAGAAGGGACGCAGGATGTGTTGAAGGAGCTGGCTGAGGAAACATAAGCCCCCCAGCAAGAAAACCCCACCTCTCCTGCAGAAACGTCACCCGCAGCCACATCCTCTCATACTCCTCTTGTGCCTGAAGAAACACCAACATCTAGGCCATGTAAAAGAGTGCATAAGCCATAACATGCTACTCCTGACACAAGAGCGCTGAAGCGGAAGAGTGCCAAGAACAACTGTTTGGACAGGCAGAGGGAGAATACTTGAAAAAGGTCCCGTGGGAGCAGAGAGTGAGATGTCAATCTGCTATCCTGGGGCTCCTGAAAGTATTCTCCTCACCAGGTACATACACATGGGATTTATATTGAGCTCCTGCACAGCCATCTAGATAAGCCTCTTCTACTGGCCAATTCTTCAGGCCCCACACCTCTAGAAGCCCAGTCCTACTTTCGACATACATATCCTCCTCAGGAGCATTACCCATCTGCATATTTCCACTCAGGCTCATCTAGCTCTTACTAAACTGGCTACTCAACTGGAAACTTCTATCCGTTTTATGTTACTTGTTCACATATCCTCACCATCTTTAGGGATTAAAGTTGAGCGAATAGTATTCGAAAGTCTAGTTTCAAATACCTCCACTCCCATAGGAATGAATGGAAGCGAACACCAAGGTGTTAAGTGCCAACCACTTCCATTCATTCCTATGGAGTGAGGTATTGGAAACTGTTGTTTCAAATACTATTCGCTCATCTCTAGTAGGGACCCATAGCGTTTGTTAATGATCGTGGAATGCATGTGGGATGTATTTGTATGTATGGTGTATTTGTTTGTGTGTAGCCATTCTTAATGTTGTGTGATATTTGAGGAAGTCTTTTACTTAATAGATGGGAATGCTTTGGAAAATGTATACAGGATACAAGCCCAAAACATAATGAGGCTTTCATTCATATTTCTTAATGTGCACTGTTTCGATTTTTAAGTAAAAGTAAGGAGGTATAATTTAAAAAAACAAAAAAAATTGAAAAAAAAGAGAGAATATAGAAAAAGTGGGGCTATGCCCTTAATAAAAAAAAGTATTAATGCAGAAATACTTCAGCTCACAACCATGTCAAGGCTCCTCATTTTTGCAAGTTCCTACACCAAACCAAAACAGGACCAACTAACTAAACAGGAACAACAACAGTCCAGAACAAGTAACAAGTCAAATATTACCTGCCAAGGTAGATCCCTCTACCATCAAACTGCTCCCACAGCAAATTGGAAGTAGTCTTCTTAGAGTTGTCTGATAGACAGTCCAGCTGCTCCAGCATGTCCTTTTGACATGCCCCCTCGACAGACTCCCCCCCCCCCCCCCCGCGCGCATTCTTGCGCTCTCTATTGTGCCCCATAGTGGCCCCTGCACACAATATTATGCCCCACTGTGGACACCCATGAACAATTATTATACTCTGGGGTCTTTTCAGAAGGGGGGATAAAGACATAAAAAAACACTGACTTACATATCCCCGGCTCTGCTGTGGTCCTCGGTGGTGTCGGCCATCTTCAATGACGTCTGCGACGTCACATGACCCAGGACGCAGGCCCGGGTCATGTGACGTCAGGGAGAGTCACAGAAGTTGGCCGAAGCCTGCCCGAAAAGGTAAGAAACACGGTTACCTTACCTCCCCTGGACCTCCGGTCATTATACTCGGGGGTCTGAAGAGACCCCTGAGTATAATAATGATGTTTGTGGGGCCTGTGACATCACTTACCAATCCCAGCCACTGCCAGGATTGGTAAGTAAATAGGGCCCTTTAATGGCTGGAGTAACTCCAGCCGGTAACAGCCTATTAAGAAGAGAGAATAATGCAGAGGTAGCGGCTGCCACCGGGCCCCTAGTGTCCTGGTCCCTGTGACAGCCGCTACCCCTGCTACGCTGGTAGTTACGCCACTGAGTATCACATTGTGAGGATCCATTTGAAGATGGTGACGATAAGCCATTCCTCAGCCAAGATGCACCTTCGCATGTTGGTGTCCTGAAATGTGAGCCTAAAGCTCACATCTGACAGCAGGCAGTCAAATGTTGGGACAGTCATGCGACAGTAGCTGTGAAACTTGTTCAGGTACTGCCAAAAGCCTGTGTACAGGGTGTGGAAATGACACTTCCTGTGCTAATAAAACAGGGTGAACCTAGTACTTCATCCTCTTTTGTGGGTCCTCTTCCTCTTCTTCGAGTCAAACACAGACAAGGTAGGAAAACATCATCAAATTGTTTGAGTCAATTTTAGAGTTTGAAATGCTTTTCAGCTTTGGGTTTCTATATTATCATAGCTCAGCCTCTTCCCCTTGTGTGATCAGTCAAGGAAACAGCTATAGCTGCAAAATTATCTATAAACTACCTATAGATAGTAATTCCCAGGAATACCCTTACTTATTTTTTATTGATTGGTTGGGGCCAGCTCTGTGTTGCTTCAGTGTTGTCAATATGGGGTTTGACTATACATCTGTTATGACCTGG